>NW_027445700.1:0-18816 GCF_050003625.1 Haematobia irritans
CTTACCAAATAATGGAAGGAGATGATCCAAGGAATTGATTGCAAATAATTTTATATTTCTATATTAATTAAAAAAAAGTAACCGTGAAAATAAGCTGGTTTTCAGCTTGAAAACTGAACATAGTACTCAGCTTATAGAAGGGACCATCGGACCAAATTTAAAAATTAAAGTTTTTTGGACCAATTTTCGTCCGATCGGACCAAAATGGCAACCCTGACGGCAATGGAAATTATATTAGAAATTGGAAATTATAGCGGATTTGTCGCTGAGTTTATCCGACCGTATAAGGTCCCTTTAATTGGGATTGATATTAGGGCTGTTTTCTTTTTCCACTGATAACCAGTGCTAAAAGAAAACGCAAAAAGTTATCAGTTCAAATTTCGATTTTGATTGGCAACACTTGGCCCCCAGCTGTCAAAATCAATCTTATTGTTTACAAATAAAAATACGCGGTAGAAAATTAATAATAAATTTAAACCAAAAACGAAAGAGTTATTATTTCTCAAAATAATAACTCATTGAGGGTTTGCTGGCTACCTTTCCACAACTAATGATATGTGGTCACAGATTCAGTGCATTAAGTTTGTCAGCCAATCGAGAAGCTGTAGATGCCCTTGAAGATAAGAAATTGTGGCCTTGAGTTATAGGAGTGTAATTTGAGCTCAAATTAAAATCTTTGTTGAGGTGAACTCACGAGAAGAAATTATATCAAATGGTGACAAAACAAAGCCAAAGAGCTACAACGATGACATATGGAGACGGTCAAACGAGGTTGTTCCATGGGGGGAGGTATGGGAAATCGCTCAATTAGTGTAGTTAGTGCGAATGAATTTGGAGCTAATACAACAAGCATGAGAGATAGAGAGACATTATTGAAGGACCATCAATTGAAATGGATAAACTGTCTGGGCGGCAAAACAAAAAGATGTTGACAGACTCGTTGAACAACTGAACAGTGAAGTTGAAAAGAAAAGATTACAAAAATGAATCCAGCTTCCACGTAATGCAGTGACTGCCGCCGTCAAAGCTAAAATAATGTCGGATGTTCCAATGGAAGTATTCATTTGAAAATGGAATGCAAACTTGTAATTAGGAATGCCAGACGTGCTCTTTTGAAGAGCACATGTGCTCTTTTTTACAAAATGTGCTCTTAAAACAAGACAGGTCAAAAGAGCACGTGAAAGTGCTCCATTTTTAGTTAAGTGCGCTTTTTATGCATCACATCAAATATTAATCCAACGCGATTCAATAAATGGGAAAAGTAAACTGAAAATACGTAAATGTCGCACAAAGAGATTTTCCTGGCCGTTATTTTCTAATTAAATAGTGTTTTACTTTATATATCAGAGTCGTAGAAGAGCACGCCGATGTTGCTTCTTCACTTTGTACTCTGTTCTAAATGTAAAGAAACTTCTTCAATAACGTTTTTCACGAAAACACCAAAAAATGACTTACAAAGTATTGTAAGAAAATTAGCTTGAGTTGAATGTGGGTTATTTTATGTTTATGGTATGAACCTTTTTATACCCACCACCATAGAATGGTGACGGGGGTATAATAAGTTTGTCATTCCGTTTGTAACGCATCGAAATATCGATTTCCGACTATATAAAGTATATATTCTTGATCAGGGAGAAATTCTAAGACGATATAACGATGTCCGTCTGTCTGTCTGTCTGTCTGTCTGTCTGTCTGTCTGTCTGTTGTAATCACGCTACAGACTTCAATAATGAAGCAATCGTGCTGAAATTTTGCACAAGCTCGTCTTTTGTCTGCAGGCAGGTCAAGTTCGAAGACGGGCTATATCGGTCCAGGTTTTGATATAGTCCCCATATAAACCGACCTCCCGATTTGGGATCTTGGGCTTATAGAAATCGTAATTTTTATCCAATTTGCCTGAAATTTGAAATCTGGAGGTATTTTATGACCATAAAGAGATGTGCCAAAAATGGTGAGTATCGGTCCACGTTTTGGTATAGCCCCCATATAGACCGATCTCCCGATTTTACTTCTTGGGCTTATAGAAACCGCAGTTTTTATTCAATTTACCTGAAATTTGAAATCTAGAGGTATTGTAGGACCACAAATACGTGTGCCAAAAATTGTGAGTATCGGTCCATATTTTGGTATAGCCTCCATATAGACCGATCTCCCGATTTTACTTCTTGGGCTTATAGAAAACGCAGTTTTTATTCAATTTACCTGAAATTGGAAATCTAGAGGTATTGTAGGACCACAAATACGTGTGCCAAAAATTGTGAGTATCGGTCCATATTTTGGTATAGCCCCCATATAGACCGATCTCCCGATTTTACTTCTTGGGCTTATAGAAACCGCAGTTTTTATTCAATTTATCTGAAATTGGAAATCTAGAGGTATTGTAGGACCACAAATATGTGTGCCAAAAATTGTGAGTATCGGTCCATATTTTGGTATAGCCCCCATATAGATCGATCTCCCGATTTTACTTCTTGGGCTTATAGAAACCGCAGTTTTTATTCAATTTACCTGAAATTGGAAATCTGGAGGTATTGTAGGACCACAAATACGTGTGCCAAAAATTGTGAGTATCGGTCCATATTTTGGGATAGCCCCCATATAGACCGATCTCCCGATTTGGGGTCTTGGGAAACCGTAGTTTTTATCCAATTTGTCTGAAATTGGAAATCTAGAGGTATTTTAGGACCATAAAGAGGTGTGCCGAAAATGGTGAGTATCGATCCATATTTTGGTATAGCCCCCATATAGACCGATTTCCCAATTTTACTTCTTGGGCTTCTAGAATCCGAAGTTTTTATCCTATTTGCCTGAAATTGGAAATCTAGAGGTATTTTCGGGTCACAAAGAGGTGTGCCGAAAATGGTGCGTATCGGTCCATATTTTAGTATAGCCCCCATAAGAACGATCTCCCGATTTAACTCCTTGGGTTTCTAGAAACCGTAGTTTTTATCTGATATGCCTGAAATTGTAAATATTCTGGTATTTTAGGCTCACAAAAACGTGTATCGGATTAAGTTTTTATCGGTCCATTTGCTAATGCCTCCATATAGACCGACTTCACTTCTTGAGGGTGTAGAAGGCGCACTGATCATGAAAATTGTTTGAAACTCAATGTAAAATTTCCAGATTTTACTTCTACAGATTTAAGATTTCAAATCAAGACGTTATTTTATAATTTTCTTGCACACTTACAAGAGATGTTAATGATTCCTCTAAACCTCAAACAAAAATGGTTCTTATAAATCCAGAATCTGATATAGTCCTCATAGGTGAAATCTTTAAATTTATCTTCGGGTTGTGTCCTCAAGTCCTCAAGCCCTCCTGAAATTTCAAAGGAAACCCTAATATTTGGTTCATGGTGGTGGGTATTTAAGATTCGGCCCGGCCGAACTTACTGCTGTATATACTTGTTTGTTATGTTTAAATGAATTATATTTCAATAAATTGGAATTAAATGTTTTTCTTTTATTTGAAAAAGTGTGCTCTATTTTTTTCGTATGTGCTCTTTTTATAAGCTGAATGTACTCTTTTTGCCTCTTCAAAATCTGGCATCCCTACTTGTAATACTCATTTGTCTTTTGTGTGGCACTCATTGGGCATAATGGTGGTCTTCAACAATCTGAATTATCTGATCTGGTCGCATATTTGTTGCTTTGGAGAATGATGACACACATGGTATTCAATTGCAAAACCATCCAGATGTGGACAAGGAATTATTCAAAAAACGATCGATTGTTGTTGATTTATAGAAGGTGCTAAGCCGCCTGTTAATGAAAAGTAACCATTAAAAATACTATTTTCGCCAAACTCTCTCAAAATCAGTGAACCCTCTAGGATACTAAAGCCAATTTAAATATAGTTTACTTAATGGAAATATTGTGTTTTGAGAAAGTTTCAACAACTTGTGTACGTTTGTTAAACTAACTAAAAACAGGAAAAAAATTAACACAAATAAAGCGTAAATATTGATTAAATCCGTGTTTCTCACAAAACAGTTCAGCATTTCTTAACAATTTTAAATTTCACCGCAAAGGCATTCGTGCAATTTTGAGCTCCATTTTTTTCATTCAAACTACGAAATTTCCTTTAATAATTGAAAAAAATAATAAATTTTCGTGATTTAGTCGATACTTACTTTTGTGATAACAGCGTTTCGAAGATCATGGAAATTTGACGACAATGGAAAAGAAATTGAAGTTTTTACATTCTTCAACCTAAATTGTTGCATCGGCTTTAAAGGGAACAATCCGTCTTCTATTAAAATTCACGAAGAACCGTAAAATTGAGACAATGAGCAATCTTAAATTTCAATAATTGTGTAGATAATCTGTAAGTTAGTTTTTTTCAAGTTAGCCGCCACTTTTCACTATTATTTTTCTCTAATTATAAAGAAATTAAACCTTATGAAAATTTGCTTTGTCATATTCCCCATCAAGTTTTAATAAAATTTGCATCAGAGGTATAATTTTATACTGTTTCGAACTTAATACCCACCTTTATACTAAATAACAAACTATTTACAATATTAATTTTATTTTATTCTATTTATTTTGTTTTTTCATTAACTCCTAAAAATGAATAAATTACAATTTGCGGCCATTTTCATGTAGCTTCGTTAGGATTTAACTTTCAGTTAACAAAAAGAAAAATTTAGGGCCAGTTTCTCAATGTCTTGTTATTATTTATCGTGTCGTTAAAACAGCTGATCCCATAAAAAATTTTACTAACCGGAGGTCTATCCTCCGGTGAAAATTAATCGGAGGATGAGAAACTGGCCATTAAACTGAAAAAAATTTCGGCAGTTAAGTTGTTAACTGGCGTATGTTATATATAGGCAACATGACAGGTATGTCCTTGTACGATTTTAAAGTTCTTTAGCTAACGGAGCTTCATGAAAATTGTGGTATAATTATAACAATGCGAGAACATATGTATGTATATATTTATTAAGTACAAATATGGATATAAAGAAATATGTATAATAAATAAAATGCTAATATAATGGAAGAAACATGGCAAAAAAGTTTAGGTTTCAATTTTTTATACTCCGAAGAAAATTAACAAGTATATATGGCCGTAAGTTCGACCAGGCCGAATCTTATGTACCCTCCACCAGCGCTGTGGAGTCGGAGTCTTGGAGTCGGAGTCTGAAGATTTTGCTGGAGTCGGAGTCGTATAAATTTTACTCGACTCCTCCTCCGGCGAAACAAAATTTGAATAACACTTTGTAACTAAAGAAATATTTCGACAAATTAGATTCGATTGGGGTTTTTAATCGAACAACGAAAAACGAAGTACTGGATTTCAGCCCATTCAAAGTAGTATTCTTGGGCAAAATCGTTCACCGTAGAGATTCGGACTCATCGTTCCTTTTGTACAA
This sequence comes from Haematobia irritans, assembly GCF_050003625.1. NCBI lineage: Eukaryota > Metazoa > Arthropoda > Insecta > Diptera > Muscidae > Haematobia > Haematobia irritans. Next base: position 5,381 of record NW_027445700.1, read on the forward strand.
AGGAACTAGTTCCTTCAAATCGTTCCTTTTCGTTCCGGATTTGTATATTTGTCATCACTGTCATCTACAGCATATCAATCAATGATTTAAATACATAACATACGCGCCAAAATGAATGAATTGGCAAATAGCTCAAACAGAAGTACAACAAGTATATATGGCCGTAAGTTCGACCAGGCCGAATCTTATGTACCCTCCACCATGGATTGCGTAGAAACTTCTACGAAAGACTGTCATCCACAATCGAATTACTTGGGTTGTGGTATCTTAAAACGTCTTAACATCGTTTTCTAAATTGTGAGTTAGCCCATACGTGGTATATATTAGACAAAACAAGTATATACAGCAGTAAGTTCGGCCGGGCCGAATCTTAAATACCCACCACCATGAACCAAATATTAGGGTTTCCTTTGAAATTTCAGGAGGGCTTGAGGACACAACCCGAAGATAAATTTAAAGATTTCACCTATGAGGACTATATCAGATTCTGGATTTATAAGAACCATTTTTGTTTGAGGTTTAGAGGAATCATTAACATCTCTTTTAAGTGTGCAAGAAAATTATAAAATAACGTCTTGATTTGAAATCTTAAATCTGTAGAAGTAAAATCTGGAAATTTTACATTGAGTTTCAAACAATTTTCATGATCAGTGCGCCTTCTACACCCTCAAGAAGTGAAGTCGGTCTATATGGAGGCATTAGCAAATGGACCGATAAAAACTTAATCCGATACACGTTTTTGTGAGCCTAAAATACCAGAATATTTACAATTTCAGGCATATCAGATAAAAACTACGGTTTCTAGAAACCCAAGGAGTTAAATCGGGAGATCGTTCTTATGGGGGCTATACTAAAATATGGACCGATACGCACCATTTTCGGCACACCTCTTTGTGACCCGAAAATACCTCTAGATTTCCAATTTCAGGCAAATAGGATAAAAACTTCGGATTCTAGAAGCCCAAGAAGTAAAATTGGGAAATCGGTCTATATGGGGGCTATACCAAAATATGGATCGATACTCACCATTTTCGGCACACCTCTTTATGGTCCTAAAATACCTCTAGATTTCCAATTTCAGACAAATTGGATAAAAACTACGGTTTCCCAAGACCCCAAATCGGGAGATCGGTCTATATGGGGGCTATCCCAAAATATGGACCGATACTCACAATTTTTGGCACACGTATTTGTGGTCCTACAATACCTCTAGATTTCCAATTTCAGGTAAATTGAATAAAAACTGCGGTTTCTATAAGCCCAAGAAGTAAAATCGGGAGATCGGTCTATATGGGGGCTATACCAAAATATGGACCGATACTCACAATTTTTGGCACACATATTTGTGGTCCTACAATACCTCTAGATTTCCAATTTCAGATAAATTGAATAAAAACTGCGGTTTCTATAAGCCCAAGAAGTAAAATCGGGAGATCGGTCTATATGGGGGCTATACCAAAATATGGACCGATACTCACAATTTTTGGCACACGTATTTGTGGTCCTACAATACCTCTAGATTTCCAATTTCAGGTAAATTGAATAAAAACTGCGTTTTCTATAAGCCCAAGAAGTAAAATCGGGAGATCGGTCTATATGGAGGCTATACCAAAATATGGACCGATACTCACAATTTTTGGCACACGTATTTGTGGTCCTACAATACCTCTAGATTTCAAATTTCAGGTAAATTGAATAAAAACTGCGGTTTCTATAAGCCCAAGAAGTAAAATCGGGAGATCGGTCTATATGGGGGCTATACCAAAACGTGGACCGATACTCACCATTTTTGGCACATCTCTTTATGGTCATAAAATACCTCCAGATTTCAAATTTCAGGCAAATTGGATAAAAATTACGATTTCTATAAGCCCAAGACCCCAAATCGGGAGGTCGGTTTATATGGGGACTATATCAAAACCTGGACCGATATAGCCCATCTTCGAACTTGACCTGCCTGCAGACAAAAGACGAGCTTGTGCCAAATTTCAGCACGATTGCTTCATTATTGAAGTCTGTAGCGTGATTACAACAGACAGACAGACAGACAGACGGACAGACGGACATCGTTATATCGTCTTAGAATTTCTCCCTGATCAAGAATATATATACTTTATATAGTTGGAAATCGATATTTCGATGCGTTACAAACGGAATGACAAACTTATTATACCCCCGTCACCATTCTATGGTGGTGGGTATAAAAAAGGTATGTATAGGTAAGTCTACAAATAATTACGAATCGATATGGACTTTTGCACGGTACGTAGAGAGCCAGAATTGAAATATGGGGGTCGCTTAAATGGGGGCTATATACAATTATGAACTTGATATGGACCAATTTTTTGTGATTGGGGATCGATTTATCTGAGGGCTATATATAACTATAGACCGATATGGACTTAGTTAGGCATGGTTGCTAACGGCCATATACTAGCACAATGTACCAAATTTCAACTGACTCAGATGAAATTTGCTCCTCCAAGTGGCTCCAAAACCAAATATCGGGACCGATTTATATGGGGCCTATATATGATTATGGGCTGATATTGACAACTTTTGGCATGGTTGTTGGATACCACATACTAACATCACGTACAAAATTTCAACCGAATCGGATGAATTTTGTTCTTCCAAGGGGGTCCGGAGGTCAAATCTGGGTATCGGTTTATATGGGGGCTATATATAATTATGGACCGATTTCGACCAATTTTTGCATGGGTGTTTGAGGCCATATATTAACACCACGTATCAAATTTCAACTGAATCAGATGAATTTTGGTCTTCCAAGAGGCTCCGGGGGACAAATCTGGTGATCGGTTTGTATGGGGGCTATATATAGTTATGGACCGATATGGACCAATTTTTGCATAGTTGTTAGAGACCATATACTAACACCATGTACCAAATTTCTGCCGGATCGGATGAAATTTGCTTCTTTTAGAGGCTCCGCAAACTAATTCGGGGGATCGGTTTATATGGGGGCTATATGTAATTATGGGCCGATGTGGACCAATTTTTGCACAGTTGTTAGAGACCATATACTAACACCATGTACCAAATTTCTGCCGGATCGGATGAAATGTACTTCTCGTAGATGCTCCGGAAGCCAAATCGGGGGATCGGTTTATATGGGGGCAATATATAATTATGGACCGATATGGACCAATTTTTGCATGGTTGTTAGAGACCATATACTAACTAATTTCAGCCGGATCGGATGAAATTTGCTTCTCTTAGAGGATCTGCAAGCCAAATTTGGGGGTACGTTTATATGGGGGCTATACGTAAAAGTGGACCGATATGGCCCATTTGCAATACCATCCGACCTACATCAATAATAACTACTTGTACCAAGTTTCAAGTCGATTGCTTGTTTCGTTCGGCAGTTAGCGTGATTTCAACAGTCGGACGGACGGACGGACATGCTCAGATCGACTCAGAATTTCACCACGACCCAGAATATATATACTGTATGGGGTCTTAGAGCAATATTTCGATGTGTTGCAAACGGAATGACAAAGTTAATATACCCCCATCCTATGGTGGAGGGTATACAAATACTTACCAATTTATAAATAAAATATACGCTGAGATATAACAAAATTTTTCCACATTCATCTGGAATTGAATATTAGTTTTTTACATAGAATAATAAAAATTTCAATACACTTTCAATTTCAACTTATTTTCCTAAATATTCTTAATAACTTTTTTCTAAACTACCGATAAAATATTAATAACTTTCATTTAAAAGGTTTAATAAACAAACAACAATATATGTCTCAAAAATCCAAAATATTCCATGCCTTTATATTCCCTTCTCCCTTGTTGCATATCTGCTTAAAAGATGCAACAGCCCACGCCAACGCCAACTATATAACTGAAGCTTGCCAAACAAAACCAAGCAAAGCCAAAGCATTCCTACCAAAGATTATAGAAGAGGAAGATTGGCTACTGAGCACATCAAACCGTTTACCACATTAGTTTAATACTCGAACCAAACGCGTATACGACAAGTATTGACATAACATTAAAATGCAAATAAAAAGAAATTAAGAGCACGAAATAAATTTCCATAAAGGGGAAAATGTATTTTTGTTTGTTGTTGCCTAAAATTTAACATTGTTTCATTAAGAAAATTAAATTTTTCATTAAAAAAATAAAAACGAAAAACAACTAAAAGATTACAAACATGTATTGAACTAATCTGGTAAATACAACATTTGGTATGACGCAAGCCAATCTCCCATCTTCCTCTTTTATTATCTTTGATTCCTACAACAAAATCACATGTGCCTTTATTGAAAACAACACCTCATCCAGCCCAAAGACAATAAACTTTAGGAAGATAGGAAATTGGCTTGCGTCATACCAAATGTTGCATTTGCCATGTTAGTTCCATACATGTTTGTAATTTTTTTATTTGTTTTTCGTTTTTATTTTTTAAACGAAAAACATAATTTCCTTATGAAACAATGTTAAATTTTAGGCAACAACAAAAAAATTACATTTCCCGTTTAAGGACATTTATTTCGTACACTTAATTTCTTTTTATTTGCATTTTAATGCTATGTCAATACTTGTCCTATACGCGTTTGGTTCGAGTATGAAACTAACACGGTATATGGTTTGATCTCCTCAGTAGCCAATTTCCTATCTTCCTAGAGTTTATTGTCTTTGATCCAGCCCAAAAACAATTTCCTATCTTCCTAAAGTTTATTGTCTTTGATCCAGCCAAATAAACCATCCGCGAATAACAAACACACACAAAAACCACTAAATGAAAAAAAATAAAAACAACCCCACGCTCATGTATACACAACTCAAGTATCATCATCTTTACATTAATCACATTCCACTATGCCGATAAAGATCTCTGTACTATGAATTAGTTCATCGCATCTGCTCACAATTTACTCTAAGTATAATATTCGTAAAGGCACCCCAGTTTATGAATGATGAAACGTTTAACTTAAAATTTGCAAAATTTTCATGAAATGTTATCTACCATTTTTGACGAAAATGTCTATAAATTTAATTACATGTGAACTAAAAATATTTCATTGTGTAATTTTTTACCAACAATTATTAACCATAGGAATTGTCAGTAAGAAATTGCTATCCACTTTCAAGTTCATTTTTCGTAAAAAAATATTTTCTCATACAAAAAAATCTTATGGTAAATTGCACTTATTATTTAGAAAATACTTTACATTTCACAAGTAGTTTTATAGCATGACAAACGAATTTTTAACTACCAGTTAAGAAATTTTTTAAGGAAATTTCCATCGTATTTTGTAGGCCATGAACTAAACGATTGCTACTTAGAATTTGTAAAATTTCCTTTCGAGTAGTTAATTTTCGTTGAAGATACGAAAAATGAACTAAAATTCTGGAAAATTCTTGTAATAAATTATTGTAAAAATCTTCTTAAATTTACGAGACGCTTTTTTCTGTGTGTCATCTGTTGTATGGTAGTGGTTATTTAAAATTCCGCCCGTCCTAATTTATGGCAGTTTATGTTTTATATATCCGACACATTACATTTTTTAACATCTAAACTTTCTATCTGATTAGCCCGACGTTTGGATTTTTGTGTATTTTTCTTTTCTATATATATAGATTTAATTTTTATAAAATGGCTATATAGACCAATACCACGATTTTGTTGAGAATGGAATGAAATATTCTACTTAATTATAAAACACTTGATTTACTATTTTAAAATGTATCATAGTAGGCTTATGTATAAATATGTTTTTCTGTTCTGTATGTATTTTAAAAATTATTTTCTTCAGTTCAATAAACGAATTCAAATATAACAGGTTATGGGCTTCCTGTCACGTTCGAAAAACAAAAAAAAAAAATATTTTGAAAAATAGATACATATTTTTCATATCAAAGGATTTTTGACGTTCTACTAAATTATGGCTGCTAATGTATCTTTCCCGTTAGAAAGACTGCGGGGACGAGAAAATTTCGACGTTTGGAAAAGACAAGCGCAATCATATCTGGTGATTAAGGGCTGCTGGAAAGCTGAAGAGGACGATAAGGCTGATGCTGATCTGAATGCCAAAGCTCTAGCTGAAATCACATTGATGTTTGAACCAGATAACTACGGTCACATTGCAACTGCAACAACGGCGAAAAATGCATGGCGTGCATTAATGAACGCATATGAAGATACAGGCCTTACACGAAAAGTAGAGCTGTTAAAACAATTCGTGAATATCAAGTTACAGAATTATGGATCAATCCAGGAATATGTTAATGACATCGTTATGATGGCGCTAAAGGTGAAAAATGCCGGCTGAAATATAGACGACGAATTGACGGCGTCGCTAATGTTAGCTGGTTTAACGGATGACTTTAAGCCACTTGTCATGGCCGTGGAAAACACCAAGGAGAAATTGACGGTAGATATGGTGAAAAATCTTTTGCTTCAAGATGCAAAATTTGATAAAGCCTCAGAAAAGGAATCTGCATTTCAGTCCAAAGGTGTTAAGAGAGGTAAGAAGCAAATTAAATGTTACAACTGCAGCGGGCTTGGACATATTTCAAGAAATTGCCCCTCAAAATCGAAGTCAAATAACATGGCAATTATAAGAAAGGATGAAAGAAAGTCGGATGTTTTATTTGCCACCAGTACCGATCTAAGCGCATGTGCACAAGCAGCAGATTCAGTGTCAATTACAGATGATTCATTTTCTTGGTATGTGGACAGCGGGGCTAGTAACCACATGACACATTTGAGAGAACTCATGTACAATATTCGTGATGTTGTCGATAAAAAGGTAATTATTGCCGACAAAAACGAACTTGTAGTCGAATCTATTGGAGATGTTGATATACAAGTGGGTTGTGGAAAAAATAAGAAGCGTGTTACCATCCAAAATGTGGAGTACGTCCCCAATTTATGTGCGAACCTACTTTCAGTGCGTCAAATGGCTAAGAATGGCAAAAAAGTAATTTTCAAAGGAGACAAATGTGATATTGTAGATAAAAGGGGTCATGTTATTGTCACTGCTAGTGCAAGAAATCAATTATACCGTTTAGATTGCAAATCTAGTAAGGAGATTGGTAAAGTATTTGCAGTTACCACCGATTTTAAATTGTGGTACCGAAGGATGGGTCATATTTCAAACGCGAAGTTAAATGAAGCAAAAAGATCGAATTTAGGACTAAATTTCGGTAAGATGTGCTCAGAGCCCTGCAGTGTGTGCGTGAAGTGAAAGCAAACCCGAAAAGTGAGCAGAGAAGTCGGTACTCGAGCTAAGGATCTATTGGAAATAGTGCATTCGGATGTAGTTGGTCCTTTAAAAGAAAGTTCGTTTGCCGGAGCCCGTTTTTTGTTAACATTTGTTGATGATTATTCCAAAAAATTGTTTGTTTATCCGATCAAGAAGAAATCCGAAGTTTTCCCCAAATTTAAAGAATTCAAGGTTTTAGTCAATGCTCTAAAAAAATTAAGATTTTGAAATCGGATAATGGGGGTGAATATACCAGCGAAAGTTTTTCCGAATTCTTACGTAAGTGTGGAATACTACATCAAAAATCGTGCCCTTACACACCCGAACAAAATGGAGTCGCTGAACGGATTAACCGGACGATCATAGAGAGGGTAAGATGCATGCTAATAGATAGTGGCCTTGATCAACGTTTTTGGGCAGAAGCTGCTTCTACCGCTTCGTACTTGATAAATAGAGTACCACGTCTAGGAACCGAGAAATGCCCAGAAGAAATATGGTCTGGCCGAAAACAAAATTTGAAACATCTGAAAGTGTGCGGATGTCCTGCTTTAGTGCATGTACCGAAACAAAACAGATCTAAGCTAGATCCGAAGTCATCAGAGTGTATAATGGTTGGATACAGCGCAGAAAATAAGGCTTTTCAATTACTTGACCCAAGAGATAAGAAAATAATAGTATTTAAATGGGATTTTAAAGGAAAGCATATACATGGAACAACCAGAAGGTTTTCGCAACGGCTCAAACCGGGTTTGCAAACTCAATAAATCCATATACGGCTTAAAACAATCGGGAAGAGTATGGAATGAGACCTTTAACAAAGAACTTATTGATATAGGATTTGTACGGGGAGATGTGGATCAATGCGTATATCGAAAGATAGAAAATAACAAGAGGATTTATATAGCAATATACGTAGACGATGTTCTTATATTTTCCAATAATTTAAATGAAATATGTTTGGTAAAGAACAAACTTTCAGAGAAATTCAAAATGAAGGACATGGGGGAAGTTTCTACTGTGCTCGGCATGAGGATATCACGAAATGATACAACAGTCAAAATCGATCAATCAAAATATTTGTCCGATGTTTTGACTCGTTTCAAAATGAATGATTGCAATCCCTCTTCAACACCGATGGACTATAGCACGAAATTAACGGAAAATATGTCGCCCAAAACAGAGGTTGAAAGAGATGTCCAAAATTCCATACATGGAAGCAATCGGCTGTTTGATGTTCGCCGCACAAGTCTCTAGGCCCGACATATTCTACGCCGTAAATGTCCTTAGTAGATTTGGTACAAATCCAGGTAGAGCGCATTGGGAAGCGGTGAAGCGAATAATGCGTTACCTTAAAGGAACCATCGAGCAAGGGCTCATCTATAAGAAGAAAGAAAATGATGATATTACTGGTTACTGTGATGCAGATTGGGCAGGAAATTTGGACAGTCGCCAATCCACCACGGGCTACGTTTTTATTTTTCAATCCGCAGCTATTTCCTGGTCAACAAGAAGGCAAAAGACGGTTGCTCTATCATCAACAGAAGCTGAGTTTATGCCAATAACTGCAGCAATACAAGAGTCGGTTTGGCTAAAGAGGCTCGAACGAGAACTTTATCCTAGGTTAGGTTAGGTTAAAGTGGCAGCCCGATTAAATTACAGGCTCACTTAGACTATTCAGTCCATTGTGATACCACATTTAACTAAAAGTACCTATTACATATGGGCACTTCTAGTCTTAACCACTGAACCTTCTCTATTATTTACTTTTGTGGAACCAACCAGATTGCTCCAAAAACATTAACAAACTGCTTAAGTTAACGTTTTCCAGGTCAGCCAGTAATCTAAAGCTATATGCTCCTAAAATTCGCTTACGCCTTACACAAAAAGCAGGACACTCACACAAGAGGTGTTTAATTGATTCCTTCTCCTCCACTTCATGACAGCTTATACAATAGTCATTATACTTCGCACCTATAGTTTTTGCAAATTCGCCTATCAGGCAGCGACCCGTTATAGCAGATATTAGGAGTGCTATCTGACGCCTTGAGAACACTAGCATATCTAGTGTGCGGTTTAAGTTTAAATGGGGCCAAATTTGCTTGGTGTCGTTACAACCCTTGCAATTTTCCCATCGAATATTGGCCATCATAACAGCCTTCTGACGCAGTAAGAGCTTGCAGGTGGCCAGAGGCATACCAACAGATTCTAGTTCCCCTGGAATATGTAAGCTACTTCCTAGCCTTGCTAACACATCTGCTTCGCAGTTCCCCGGTATGTTCCTATGGCCAGGCACCCATATTAGGTGAATATTGTACTGCTCAGCCATCTCGTTGAGAGATTTGCGGCAGTCTATGACCGTTTTCGAGTTAAGGAACACAGAATCCAAGGATTTTATTGCAGGTTGACTGTCTGAGTATATATTAATGCCAATATTTGTTGGAACATTACTTCTCAGCCAATTCACCACCTCTCTTATTGCCAATATTTCAGCCTGAAAAACACTACAGTGATTAGGTAATCTTTTCGCTATTCGAATTTCCAGATCTTTAGAATATACTCCGAACCCCACTTGTCCATTCAATTTGGAGCCATCAGTATAGAAATCTATATATCTTTTATTCCCCGGGGTCTGTGTAAACCACGCCTCACTGTTGGGAATTAGAGTTTCAAACTTTTTGTCGAGAAGAGGTTTTGCCAGGGTGTAATCCACTACAGGGTGTAATCCATTACTTTGAGGACCGAACTATGACCGTACATTTTTTCCGACCACAGCGATAGCTCGCGCAACCGCACAGCCGTCGTTGCAGCTGACTGTTTGGCCAAAATGTCTAAAGGCAATAGATGTAGCATGACATTAAGGGAGTCTGTTCCTGTCTTACTAAATGCGCCTGAGATACATAAGCTCGCTATACGCTGAACTTTATCTAAACAAGTCGGTTTCTGAAGTGCCGGCCACCAGACTACAACACCATATAACATTATAGGTCTAACTACTGCCGTGTATAGCCAATGCACAATTTTTGGACTTAGTCCCCACTTTTTCCCTATTGCCTTTTTGCACGAGTACAAAGCTACCGTGGCTTTTCTCGCCCTCTCTTCAATATTAAGCCTAAAATTCAGCTTCCTGTCCAAAATAACGCCAAGGTATTTTGCACACTCACCAAAGGGAATTTCAGTACCCCCTAGGTTAGGTTAGGTTATGTGGCAGCCCGATGTATCAGGCTCACTTAGACTATTCAGTCCATTGTGATACCACAGTGGTGAACTTCTCTCTTATCACTGAGTGCTGCCCGATTCCATGTTAAACTCAATGACAAGGGACCTCCTTTTTATAGCCGAGTCCGAACGGCGTTCCACATTCTAGTGAAACCACTTAGAGAAGCTTTGAAACCCTCAGAAATGTCACCAGCATTACTGAGGTGGGATAATCCACCGCTGAAAAACTTTTTGGTGTTCGGTCGTAGCAGGAATCGAACCCACGACATTGTGTATGCAAGGCGGGCATGCTAACCATTGCACCACGGTGGCTCCCCCTAAGGAAATTGGCCTAACCGTGGGAGTTTTGCGATCTTTGCAGTACATGACTATTTCTGTCTTTGCTGGATTTACACCAAGACCATTATCTTTCGCCCATTTCTCAGTCATCCGGAGAGCTCTCTGTATAATATCTCTGATTGTGGATGGGAATTTTCCCTTGACTGCTAGCGCCACATCATCTGCGTATGCCTCCACTTTTATCCTTTCTTTTTCTAGAGAAACCAGAAGGTTGTTTATAGCAACATTCCAAAGAAGAGGTGATAGAACTCCTCCTTGGGAAGTGCCTCTGTTCACATACCTTTGTATGTTTGCTTGCCCTAGTGTGGCTGAAATACGTCTCTTTATTAGAAGTTCGTCTAACAGCCTAAGTATACCTGGATCAACATTCAGAGTTGTCAGTCCATTTAATATCGAGCTCGGATGGACATTATTGAACGCCCCTTCGATGTCTAGAAACGCCACGATTGTGTATTCTTTGACAGATAGTGAGCTTTCAATAAAGCTGACCAGTTCATGCAATGCGGTCTCAGTAGACCTGCCCTTCGAGTATGCATGCTGTCGTTTCGAGAGCAAACTTGAATCCATGCTAGTTCTAAGATACATGTCTATCATCCTCTCCAGGGTCTTAAGTAGGAATGAGGATAAACTGATTGGTCGGAAATCCTTCGCACTCGAGTGAGAGGCTTTTCCTGCTTTAGGTATGAAGATGACTTTTGTTTCCCTCCACTTTTCTGGAATATATGCTAAGTTTACACATCGTTTATATATCACCGTCAACCAGGGGATAATTCTTTCAGCCATTGCCTGTAACTCCGCCGGAGTAATTCCATCAGGTCCGGGGGATTTGAATGGTCCAAAGCTATTTAAAGCCCATTTTATTCTAGATTCCGACACAATTTCCTCGATAGGAAATGATCGCTGAACCTCTGTTTCACCGCAGGAACATGGTTCAACCGTCTGATTTCCAGGGAAGTGTGTGTCCAAAAGTACCTCCAACGTCTCCTCACTGGACGTTGTCCAATTTCCCTCCGATGTTTTAATGAAACCTGGAGCGGTGTTAGTGGATGCTAGTACCTTCCGTAGTCTGGAAGCCTCTGACGTATTCTCAATACTGCTACAGTAATCATCCCAAGAGTTTTGTTGAGACCTTCTCACTTCTCGTTTATATTCTCTCAGATTCATCTTGTAAGTGTCCCAATCCTCCGGAGCTCTTGTGGACTTTGCTTTGTTAAAGAGCTTCCTGCAGGATTTCCTCATATTACTTAACTCCGTAGTCCACCATGGCATGCGATTTTTTCCCCTTGGCTTTCCTCTAGGGCAAGCAGCTTTCAGTGAAATGTTGAAGGCCTTAGTAATCCGCTCCACTGCGTGTTCGATATCTTGCACAGTGCTCATATTTGTCTCCGGCATTTCCGGTATCATCAAATTGAACGATTCCCTATACCTATTCCAATCAGCTTTCCTAACATTTGGCGGAAATATGGTCTTTGAAGTACGAACAGCCAATCTGAAACTGATGTAGCGATGATCTGAGAAGCTATGTTCCCTCAAAACTTGCCACTCAGATATCTTATCATTCAGTTCCGGAGAGGTCAACGTTACGTCCAATACCTCTTGTCTGTTCCTGGTGACGAAGGTTGGTGCATCTCCCTTATTGCAAACTACCAGGTTAGTACGCAAAATAAACTCTATTAGCGACTCTCCCCTTGCCCAAATACTATGATGTGCATTTGCATCGCATCCCATAATGAGTTTTGTCTTTGTTTTTAGTGACTCCTCAACTAAGGTCTTAACGGCACAGGGTGGCATCTCCCTATCATGTCCCATGTAAACCGAATATACCCAATATTTGCATGTGGATATCTCTAGACTGGCTACGACAGTGTCTGCATTGCTCAATGAAGGAAGCAGAAACAAGTTTAGTTCGTTTTTAGCAATTATACATGCTCGATTTATATCGTTACCGGTATTATGCAAAAGTTTGAAACCCAGAGTGCTTAATTCACAGATCTTATTCTTATATATGTATGGTTCTTGAATAAGAACTATATCTATGTCTCCTTTCATCAGGAGAACTTTTAAGGCAGCACAAGCGGCCTTACAATGGTGAAGATTTATCTGGAGGAACCGTAGAACCATCCAAATTTTCAACCACCGTCACATCAGCCGCTTCAATTGAGTCATCAAGGGCTTCCTCTTCACAGATCTCGGTGACTCTCGCAACAATCCGCGGTTCAGCTTTGGTGAGGCTTGAGCCTGTAGAAACTTCCCGCATATGATTTTCGCCATAGTCTGCAGGTTTTATGTCTCCTTCGGCTTCGCTAGGAGATTTTTTCACTGCTGACTCTACCGGAGGCTTGTCCGTTTCGGAATCCTTTGGCTGATCGCTTTTGTATACCTTCATATGGATATCATGAAAGCCATAACTTACGCGTCCTTGGGTCTGGGCTAGATGTGGCAGCGACTCTATGTTTAATATAAACACCGCATGTCGTCTTAGTCCATCCACCTCATCCAAACGACCAACCTTTCAATCGGCGGTTGGAAGATCTGGGTTACATTCTGTTAGTCTCTCTAGTATTGACTCAGGATCAGGAGGGTTTGCCGGTATCCATGCATGTGCTCTAGGTTTAGCCGGTATGTCTT
>NW_027445701.1:0-17823 GCF_050003625.1 Haematobia irritans
AAGTGGGTACCGTATTGATCTTTTAAAATTATAATTTTTTTTCACTCCTAGTTTTCTTAAAACCAAGAGCGGTATGGGTTTGTTGGAAGATTCACCTTGAAGTTGCGAAGTAGCGTTGGCATTAAATTGCATTTTTGTTTTACCTGCCTTTTTCAGTTTGAACCCAAGTAGAGAGCAGTATATCTGGTATATAAACTAATGAGCTGAATTATGTAATGGTAACAAACTTCTTTCTTTTGGATTTAAAAATATGAAAAATATCCGAAAATAATAGAAATATGTATTTCCCATTTATATATTTTTCTATTTTTAGAATTTGCAAAGTATCATCAATATAATACCAAATATTACATTTCTTTCCCATTATTTTTGTCTATGATTGGTTCAAATTTTAATAGACGATTTCAATGTGCGGAAATTTTGGAAAGGAATTGTTACTAAAATTAAATTACCGAGCTCCTTAATACACCTTTTTATGCTAAAAGACTACAACTGCAAAAGGAGATTATAAATCTGCAACCTGGAACTAAGAATTGAACTTGATATTCTATGCAGGTAATGTTTAACAAAATTAACTTTTAATTGAACAAAATTAAATTCGAATTATTCTGTTTACTTTCAGAAAAACTAATTTAGCTTACATGCTGCTGATTTTTTGGAAATCTAGGCGCATCTACATATTAGAAGGAACATGCTAACATGGTTATTATAAGGAAGATAATGATTTTTATAATTTATTTTTTCACCCTATAGTTGTTATTGATAGTAGTTGTATTTGTAAGTTATGTTAGAACAAAACACAAATGACAAGAACCAAATTTATTTTTCTATTGCATAATTCAAAAAATTATAAAATATTAAATATCTTTTATAAGAAACACATATTTTCTTTTATTTCAAATAAAACTAAATACGAATATATACATTTTTTGATCGAAATTTATAGCCAATTTCAATTAATCATTTAATTGAATGAATCAAATAGTTGATTAATTTTTGTCGCGAAATTAATTAAAATTTTAATTGATTCAATTAAAACTGTGATTGAATTTTATGTTAAAAATCAATCACGTTTTTAATTGATTCAATCACACAATTAATTGATTCCGTGACAAAAGTCAATTAAATTTTTAATTAAAAGTCGTGTTGGTTTTCAATCAAAATGGGTGATTGATACTATCATTTTAGTGATTGAAGACATTTCAATGAAAACAAGTATATACAGCACTAAGTTCGGCCGGGCCGAATCTTAAATACCCACCACCATGAACCAAATATTAGGGTTTCCTTTGAAATTTCAGGAGGGCTTGAGGACTTGAGGACACTTCCCGAAGATAAGTTTAAAGATTTCACCTATGAGGACTATATCAGATTCTGGATTTATAAGAACCATTTTTGTTTGAGTTTTAGAGGAATCATTAACATCTCTTGTAAGTGTGCAAGAAAATTATAAAATAACGTCTTAATTTGAAATCTTAAATCTGTGGATGTAAAATCTGGAAATTTTACATTGAGTTTCAAGCAATTTTCATGATCAGTGCGCCTTCTACACCGTCAAGAAGTGATGTCGGTCTATATGGAGGCATTATCAAATGGACCGATAAAAACTTAATCCGATACACGTTTTTGTGAGCCTAAAATATCAGAATATTTACAAATTCAGGCAAATCAGATAAAAACTACGGTTTCTAGAAACCCAAGGAGTTAAATCGGGAGATCGTTCTTATGGGGGCTATCCTAAAATATGGACCGCTACTCACCGTTTTCGGCACACCTCTTTATGACCCGAAAATACCTCTAGATTTCCAATTTCAGGTAAATTGAATAAAAACTGCGGTTTCTATAAGCCCAAGAAGTAAAATCGGGAAATCGGTCTATATGGGGGCTATACCAAAATATGGACCGATACTCACCATTTTCGGCACACCTCTTATGGTCCTAAAATACCTCTAGATATCCAATTTCAGACAAATTGGATAGAAACTACGGTGTCTATAAGCCCAAGACCCAAAATCGGGAGGTCGTTATATATGGGGGCTATACCAAAACATGGACCGATACTCACAATTTTTGGCACACGTATTTGTGGTCCTACAATACCTCTAGATTTCCAATTTCAGGTAAATTTAATAAAAACTGCGGTTTCTATAAGCCAAAGAAGTAAAATCGGGAGATAGGTCTATATGGGGGCTATACCAACATATGGACCCATACTCACAATTTTTGGCACACCTCTTTATGGTCATAAAATACCTCTAGATTTCAAATTTCAGGCAAATTGGATAATAACTACGATTTCTATAAGCCCAAGACCCCAAATCGGGAGGTCGTTTTATATGGGGACCATACCAAAACATAGACCGATACTCACCATTTTTGGCACACGTATTTGTGGTCCTACAATACCTCTAGATTTCCAATTTCAGGTAAATTGAATAAAAACTGCGGTTTCTATAAGCCCAAGAAGTAAAATCGGGAGATCGGTCTATATGGGGGCTATACCAAAACATGGATCGATACTCACCGTTTTTGGCACACCTCTTTACGGTCATCAAATACCTCCAGATTTCAAATTTCAGGCAAATTGGATAAAAAATACGATTTCTATAAGCCCAAGACCCCAAATCGGGAGGTCGTTTTATATGGGGACCATACCAAAACATGGACCGATGTAGCCCATCTTCAAACTTGACCTGCCTGCAGACAAAAGACGAGTTTGTGCAAAATTTCAGCACGATTGCTTCATTATTGAAGACTGTAGCGTGATTACAACAGACAGACAGACAGACAGACGGACATCGTTATATCGTCTTAGAATTTATCCCTGATCAAGAATATATATACTTTATATAGTCGGAAATCGTTATTTCGATGTGTTACAAACGGAATGACAAACTTATTATACCCCCATCACCATTGTATGGTGGTGGGTATAAAAATGATTGAATCCGCGATTTTCGTGATTGAAATCAAAAAAATTTTTTTGTGTGTAGATAGCAGAATTATTATTCTAACTATGCATGTCAAATTTAGTCAAAATTGGTTCAGATTGTATATAGCTCCCATATATACGTACACCAGAGTTGGGGAAATATGGTAGACTGTTTCATATTTTAGACCCATTTTCAATGGGATTTTCCTCCGATTGACTGGATAGTTTCCTCAGAGAATACAAATATGGCCAAAATTCTCACACTTTACATAAAATTCTGTGATTATTTCCCCATATCTTAGCCATATCCTACACACTGCAATGCCAAAATTTCCACAGAACGGATGAGTTTTAAATAAGGCTCCAAGTCGCCCGACTAGACCAAATAATATATCACAATCCACACTTGACCACATATCTTGGCGAGATCTAACCAATATCGTTATAAAATCGCCAATAATTGTAAATATTACTCTAATTGTCCTATATCTCGAATACATATGTATCGCCTGCAAAATCATAAATCTCTTTTGCACAATTGCATTAAAATTTCTCTCGCTTCATATTTCCCATATTTTTTACTAACATTGTGTTTCATCCCAGGGCGTTAGCCGATTTAAATTTTAATTCTAGAGTTTTTGTAGAAGTACAAAAAATTGTTTCCATTAAATGTATTTGTATCTGGAAATGCAAACTTTTATATAGCTCCCAGCAAATTTTAAGTAGTTGAGATGGTAACACAAATGTTTGTCTACATATTGGTGAAGGGTATAATATAGTCGGCTCCGCCCGACTTTACACTGAAAAAAAGCATACTCGGTACCAAAGATTTTGTCTTTACTTTAAAAAATTTGGTATTGATTCCGAGCCAAAGAAGCGGAGAATACAAGTAAGGATACTTTTAAGACACAATTCTCTTTTAAATTTAGGTTTTGTGTACTTGCTTCTAGGAAGCAAATTTTAATTTTTCGCTTTCTCAGCTTTGCTTCTTCATATGCTATCAAAGTCCTTTAAAAACGAGTTAACGACAACTTTGTTTTCCAAATTAGGACTCGACTTCCAGTAGAAATTATGCTATGTTTGAAGTAAAAAACTTCTTTAAAATAAAGTTTTGAAAAATATGTCCTATATTTGAACGATTTTTTGCTTTGTAGTCAAGATGCAAAAAGACATCAAATTTAAAGACAATTTCATTAAATTTAAAGAATTTTTCTGAATTATTAAAGTCAAGTTGACCTTAGCCTATACATTTTTTCTTTCATGTTAAGATACCCATTTTTAAGTCAAATCACTTAATTATAAGGACAATACGACTTCATTGAAAAGTTTATCGACTTTTGGACAAGGAAAATAACTTTTTTTTAGAGAAATGCGTCTTCTATGCTAAGAAAAATTTTTATTCGTATTTTAAAGACATGAAATCTTTGACCTCACGACAATATTTTTTTCAGTGTAGACTTTACTTGTTTTTTATTAAGAACAATTTTTTTACACTGAGGTATGTGTTATAATTCTGATTTTTATACTGAAATTTATTTGTACGCGAATAGCTTTATCATATCACAAACAAATAATAAAAATTCGACAAAATGAATATTTGTATCCTCATTTTAAATTTATAGCAGTGAGAAAAAAAATATTTACGTGATATTAAACATTACGCAACCTTAATTTTAGGATCCATAATTTACAAGCTATTAAAGACATATATCTTTAAAATAGTGAAATTTTTATTAAAATAAAGTTTATAATCATTGCCTCAATTTTTTTTCATTAACTTTAGGGCACAAATTTAAGAAATTTGCGTCCCTCCGTTAAAGTCGCATGTCTTTGAACTAAGGCAAATTTTCCTTAAATAAATGACTTAAAGAAATCGTCCTTAAATTAATTAAAATATTGAATCTTCAGGTTTTACCAAATTCTTAAGGGAAGGTCAAAATCGTTGGATCCAATTAAACTTTTTTTTGAGTGTAGTTTTAAAGCTAGATAGTTTCCTAAAAAATGCCTTTATTTTAAAGAAACTGCATCTTTGGCACGGAATCAATACCAAATTTTAAGAGAAGATCAAAATCTTTGCATCCAAACATTTTTAGTATTCAAATCTAATATAGAATATTACCGGTTGAACCGGAGGAGGTGTTTTCAAAGAAGATTCTTGTATGCGCTCCATGGTGGTGGGTAGTTAAAATACGGCCATATACATACCCGTTTTAACAAATCTGGCATCATCACACAACCGGTGTTAAAGTCTCTCCTCATTTTAATTTTTTTGTTTTGAAACTCTGACAAGCATAAGACAGTCATATGCGTAGGTGATCAGTTGGGTTCACTTATCTAAAACAAAAGTAAACTTAATTAAGCTCAGTCGCATTTAAATATTCGAGGTATTAACAACTCAAGTCTAACTTAAGCGCTTACTGAAAATGGGTTCGTATATTTCAAATGAGAATCACCATGTAAAAATAAAAGCAAAAATTTGAATACTTGAATTCCAGCCAATAAAACAATAATTCTTGCATTATTCGCCTTGACTCTAGTGGTAATGGCAATGGCTGCTGGAGGTAAGTAATGGCCTTTTTAGATGTTTATTATTCTCTAAATTAATCTTTCTAATACAGATTGTCCATCATCGACCAAGGTACAAAATTGTACACCTAAATGTTTACAAGATTCCGAATGTAGTGCCATTGGAGGCAAATGTTGTCCCAATTTGTGTAATGCCCGTTCCTGTGTGCAACCAAATCTTTTGGGAAATTCTGGTAGCCGTGACACTTCACCATTTGGTAGTAAAAATTGTAAGTGACCTTAGCCATGCCCACTATTAAACGATGACCTTGAGAATCGTGTCCTTCAAAAGAAATTTTGGTTTAACTAAAATTCCGTTTTGTATTTAAACTAGTGGGTGCCTTTAAGCCTAAATGAAACTCTTGTAAGAGAATCATGATAATCAAGTCTTTGTCCTTCTCCTCAAGTCTTTTGTCCTTGAATATAGCAAAATACTTTTTTGCCCAAAATTTCTTTTCGAAGTAGTGCAACCGTGTTTGTTTGTTTTTTCGTGTACCCAGAATCTTTTGATATTCATGAATCGCCTTTTTCTTCTAGCTGGAGCCAGTGGTTCATATTGCGGTAATGTCAAATGCAGCTCTTTTGAAAAATGCGAAAGTGATCGCTCCACCAAACGGCCCAAATGTGTACGTGCTTAATTATTTGTGGTCTAGGTATTGGATCCACTACTGAACCGGTGATCTTGCAATGAAGGCCAATTGTTGTTTTTGTTGTAGTGTGAACACAAACGTTTGTTCCATACGTAAATGATTTTTTTTACTTGCTGTGAAATAAAGAAAACCCGTTTTCAATTTTTTTGTTTAGTTTTTTATTTTAGTCACTTGGACATTGAACTATTTAGTTTTGATGATTTAAGCTAATTGCTGACTGTTATGTCGTTTTGCATTAAGAACCAGATTTACCGGCGTTTCAAAGAGATTTCAAATGCTTCCGATGGAAATTATGACCGCTCTGGCAAAAAGAAATCCAAAGAAGTGGATAAGAAACTTTGACAAAGTCAGCGAAAATTTCTAGAGTAAGTACACTCAAAAAACAGTGAACCCATCAGGAAGGAACATTTAGGTAAATTTTAGAAAATATTAACTAAGCTGTATTATAAGAGCAGATGTCATACGGATTTCACAAAAATAATTAAATATTTTTCGAAAATTTTAAGAAAATTTATTAGACATAATTAACCCATCGTTGCATGACATTGGATATATGATATGTTACTTTTTTGCCTATATAACTCTATTCTTTTGAACATTTTACCGTTAGTTTTTTTGACTTTCTCATTCTTTTTACGTTAGGGATACTCTTTGGTAAGATTTTTTGTCAGAATTGAACGGAAATAGGAGTTTGTCATCATAAATATACATAAAACGGTTGTAACGATCCAAAAATGTTTATCGATGGGAAAATTAAATCATGCAATGAAGGGTTAATTTTTTTTTTCAAAGTTTAAAGTTGCAAAAAGCTTAAAAAAATTTCTTGAATTTGTCGAAAAATTTTTATTTATTTTTCTGAAATAGTCGTGACACAGAAAAAATTTTTTTTTTGTCTTCAATCACGAAATTAATTGATCCAATTAATTATACCCTGCGCCACACTGTGGAACAGGGTATTATAAGTTAGTACATACACTGTTAGAAAAATATGTTTTTCATATGTTCCTATATAAACAAAATGTGTTTCGGGCACAATTTTTAAACACAATATATTTAAGTGCAAACATGTAATGTTCCTAAACTAGCACAAAATGTTTGGGACACATATGTTAATATGTTAGAATATATTATGTTTGGGGCATAAATGTTTCATAAAAATAATATGCGTGAATGGAAACATATATAAATTTACAAATTTCGAGTAAACATATATATGTTGTGATACTTTATTCAGAGAGCGACAGAGAGAGAGAGAGAGAGAGAGTTAGTATAGAGAAAGAAATAGAGATGGAAACCGGGAGGGTTGAATAAAAATATATCAATATAACACAGCGAGAGAATGAAATGAGAGCAATTTCTGTGAAACCGCTTGTATGTTGTTTCGGAAAACTGTTTTATAATATGGCCAAAAATTTGGTATGCTTAAGTCTAAATATTATTTAATTTGAATAGTAGATTGAGTATTCAGAATAAAGAGAATAGACATTCGGAACCAAGAAAATAGACATTTGAAAAAAACAGCATATTTGTGTTACAGAAAAAGATGCGAAGAACTCAAAAATTTCGTGGAAGTTAAAAATATATGAGGGAATGAACACAATCTTCTTTGGGGAATTTTTCCAAGCATATACTATTTTTGGACTCAAAATGCTTCCAAACATATAATATGCTCACATTAAACAAACATATTAATGTTTCGGCGGTATCCAATAACATATGTGCTTCCTGCAAAATATGTTTGGAACATATGTTAGAGAAGCGTTTTTTTTTGAGGGTGTATGTTTGCAACACCCAGAAGGAGACGAGATAGACACATGGTGTCTTTGGAAAAAATGCTCAGGGTGGGCTCCTGAGTCGATATAGCCATGTCCGTCTGTCAGTCTGTCCGTGTACACATTTTTGTAATCAAAGTCTAGGTCGCAGTTTTAGTCGCAGTTTCGACTTCAAATTTTCCAGGGGCCAAATCACCGCAGTCGAAATCGAGTACTTCGTCTTCGTAATGTAGTTTTCGCGGATCACCGCAGTCGTTATCGAATTGTTTCTACTCGAAGTTGAACACGATAGGTAGCATGCTATCGAAAACGAAGTATGTAGTGATTTTTGAGCAGAAAAAAAGGTGAACAAAAAACAAGTATATACAGCAGTAAGTTCGGCCGGGCCGAATCTTAAATACCCACCACCATGAACCAAATATTAGGGTTTCCTTTGAAATTTCTGGAAGGCTTGAGGACACTTCTGGAAGATAAATTTAAAGATTTCACCTATGAGGACTATATCAGATTCTGGATTTATAAGAACCATTTTTGTTTGAGTTTTAGAGGAATTATTAACATCTCTTGTAAGTGTGCAAGAAAATTATAAAACAAGTATATACAGCAGTAAGTTCGGCCGGGCCGAATCTTAAATACCCACCACCATGAACCAAATATTAGGGTTTCCTTTGAAATTTCTGGAGGGCTTGAGGACACAACCCGAAGATAAATTTAAAGATTTCACCTATGAGGACTATATCAGATTCTGGATTTATAAGAACCATTTTTGTTTGAGTTTTAGAGGAATCATTAACATCTCTTGTAAGTGTGCAAGAAAATTATAAAATAACGTCTTGATTTGAAATCTTAAATCTGTAGAAGTAAAATCTGGAAATTTTATATTGAGTTTCAAGCAATTTTCATGATCAGTGCGCCTTCTACACCCTCAAGAAGTGAAGTCGGTCTATATGGAGGCATTACCAAATGGACCGATAAAAACTTAATACGATACACGTTTTTGTGAGCCTAAAATACCAGAATATTTACAATTTCTGGCATATCAGATAAAAACTACGGTTTCTAGAAACCCAAGGAGTTAAATCGGGAGATCGTTCTTATGGGGGCTATACTAAAATATGGACCGATACTCACCATTTTCGGCACACCTCTTTGTGACCCGAAAATACCTCTAGATTTCCAATTTCAGGCAAATAGGATAAAAACTTCGGATTCTAGAAGCCCAAGAAGTAAAATTGGGGAATCGGTCTATATGGGGGCTATACCAAAATATGGACCGATACTCACCATTTTCGGTACACCTCTTTATGGTCTTAAAATACCTCTAGATTTCCAATTTCAGACAAATTGGATAAAAAATACAGTTTCTATAAGCCCAAGACCCCAAATCGGGAGATCGCTCTATATGGGGGCTATACCAAAATATGAACCGATACTGACAATTTTTGGCACACGTATTTGTGGTCCTACAATACCTCTAGATTTCCAATTTCAGGTAAATTGAATAAAAACTGCGGTTTCTATAAGCCCAAGAAGTAAAATCGGGAGATCGGTCTATTGGGGGCTATACCAAAATATGGACCGATACTCACAATTTTTGGCACACATATTTGTGGTCCTACAATACCTCTAGATTTCCAATTTCAGATAAATTGAATAAAAACTGCGGTTTCTATAAGCCCAAGAAGTAAAATCGGGAGATCGGTCTATATGGGGGCTATACCAAAATATGGACCGATACTCACAATTTTTGGCACACGTATTTGTGGTCCTACAATACCTCTAGATTTCCAATTTCTGGTAAATTGAATAAAAACTGAGGTTTCTATAAGCCCAAGAAGTAAAATCGGGAGATCGGTCTATATGGGGGCTATACCAAAATATGGACCGATACTCACAATTTTTGGCACACATATTTGTGGTCCTACAATACCTCTAGATTTCCAATTTCAGATAAATTGAATGAAAACTGCGGTTTCTATAAGCCCAAGAAGTAAAATCGGGAGATCGGTCTATATGGGGGCTATACCAAAACGTGAACCGATACTCACAATTTTTGGCACACGTATTTGCGGTCCTACAATACCTCTAGATTTCAAATTTCAGGTAAATTGAATAAAAACTGCGGTTTCTATAAGCCAAAGAAGTAAAATCGGAAGATCGGTCTATATGGGGGCTATACCAAAACGTGAACCGATACTCACCATTTTTGGCACATCTCTTTATGGTCATAAAATACCTCCAGATTTCAAATTTCAGGCAAATTGGATAAAAACTACGATTTCTATAAGCCCAAGACCCCAAATCGGGAGGTCGGTTTATATGGGGACTATATCAAAACCTGGACCGATATAGCCCATCTTCGAACTTGACCTGCCTGCAGACAAAAGACGAGCTTGTGCAAAATTTCAGCACAATTGCTTTATTATTGAAGTCTGTAGCGTGATTACAACAGACAGACAGACAGACAGACAGACAGACGGACAGACGGACATCGTTATATCGTCTTAGAACTTCTCCCTGATCAAGAATATATATACTTTATATAGTCGGAAATCGATATTTCGATGCGTTACAAACGGAATGACAAACTTATTATACCCCGTCACCATTCTATGGTGGTGGGTATAATAACGTCTTGATTTGAAATTTTAAATCTGTAGATTTTCACCCGAGAAGTAAAATTTGGAAATTTTACATTGAGTTTCAAGCAATTTTCATGATTAGTTGGCCTTCTACACCCTCAAGAAGTGAAGTCGGTCTATATGGAGGCATTACCAAATGGACCGATAAAAGCTTAATCCGATACACGTTTTTGTGAGCCTAAAATAGCAGAATATTTACAATTTCAGGCAAATCAGATAAAAACTACGGTTTCTAGAAACCCAAGGAGTTAAATCGGGAGATCGTTCTTATGGGGGCTATACTAAAATATGGACCGATACTCACCGTTTTCGGCACACCTCTTTATGACCCGAAAATACCTCTAGATTTCCAATTTCAGGCAAATAGCATAAAAACTTCGGATTCTAGAAGCCCAAGAAGTAAAATCGGGAAATCGGTCTATATGGGGGCTATACCAAAATATGGACCGATACCCACCATTTTCGGCACATCTCTTTAGGGTCCTAAAATACCTCTAGATTTCCAATTTCAGACAAATTGGATAACAACTACGGTTTCTATAAGCCCACGACCTCAAATCGGGAGGTCGTTTTATATGGGGACCATACCAAAACATGGACCGATACTTACAATTTTTGGCACACGCATTTGTGGTCCTACAATACCTCTAGATTTCCAATTTCTGTAAACAATTTCTGGTAAATTGAATAAAAACTGCGGTTTCTATAAGCCCAAGAAGTAAAATCGGGAGATCGGTCTATAAGGGGGCTATACCAAAACATGGACCGATACTCACAATTTTTGGCACACCTCTTTATGGTCATAAAATACCTCTAGATTTCAAATTTCAGGCAAATTGGATAAAAACTACGATTTCTTAAGCCCAAGACCCCAAATAGGGAGGTCGGTTTATATGGGGACTATATCAAAACCTGGACCGATATAGCCCATCTTCGAACTTGACCTGCCTGCAGACAAAAGACGAGTTTGTGCAAAATTTCAGCACGATTGCTTCATTATTGAAGACTTTAGCGTGATTACAACAGACAGACAGACAGACAGACAGACAGACAGACGGACAGACGGACATCGTTATATCGTCTTAGAATTTCTCCCTGATCAAGAATATATATACTTTATATAGTCGGAAATCGTTATTTCGATGTGTTACAAACGGAATGACAAACTTATTATACCGCCGTCACCATTCTATGGTGGTGGGTATAAAAAACAAGTAGTTGGTGAAAATGGAAATATTATTTATATATTTTGGCAAAATACATTTAAGAAAATATCATATTACTTGGATTTAGGGAAACGGAACAAAGAAAGGAATGCTCAGTAGCCGCTTCAAAAAAAAAAACTCATTTTTTCAAGAACATTTTTAAAGCTTCTTTTGACAGAGAAAAGCGTCTTTTAAATCTATAGTTAAAAGCACTCACTTCAAAATAGAATCACTTACTGATTTTGTCTCGAATATTTTTCCTTATTAATGCCACTTTGTACTCATCCTCTGAATCCGAAGACGAGGAAAACAAAAACAGATAGATTCATAATAATTTTTACACATATAGATATTTTGATCACAAAAAGTTATTTTGAAATCATTTTTTGCTTCCAATTTCTTATTACCATATGTTTACAGCAATGTAAAACAAGTATATACGGCCGCAAGTTCGGCCAGGCCGAATCTTATGTACCCACCACCATGGATTGCGTAGAAACTTCTACGAAAGACTGTCATCCACAATCGAATTACTTGGGTTGTGGTATGTTAAAACTTCTTATTCCTGCATGGTTGTTGGATACCATATACTAACATCACGTACCAAATTTCAACCAAATGGGAAGAATTTTGCTCTTCCAAGGGGCTCTGGAGGTCAAATCTGGGGATCGGTTTATATGGGGCCTATATATAATTATGGACCGATATCGACCAATTTTTGCATGGGAGTTTGAGGCCATATATTAACACCACGTACCAAATTTCAACTGAATCAGATGAATTTTGGTCTTCCAAGAGGTTCCGGAGATCAAATCTGGTGATCGGTTTATATGGGGGCTATATATAATTATGAACCGATGTGGACCAATTTTTGCATGGTTGTTAGAGACCATATACTAACATCACATACCAAATTTCAGCCGGATCGGATGAAATTTGCTTCTCTTAGAGGCCTCGCAAGCCAAATCGGGGGATCGGTTTATATGGAGGCTATATATAATTATGGACCGATGTGAACCAATTTTTGCATGGTTGTTAGAGACCATATACTAACACCATGTACCAAATTTCAGCCGGATCGGATGAAATTTGCTTCTCTTAGGGGCCTCGCAAGCCAAATCGGGGGATCGGTTTATATGGGGGCTATATATAATTATGGACCGATGTGGACCAATTTTTGCATGGTTGTTAGAGACCATATACTAACACCATGTACCAAATTTCAGCCGGATCGGATGAAATTTGCTTCTCTTAGGGGCCTCGCAAGCCAAATCGGGGGATCGGTTTATATGGGGGCTATATATAATTATGGACCGATGTGGACCAATTTTTGCATGGTTGTTAGAGACCATATACTAACACCATGTACCAAATTTCAGCCGGATCGGATGAAATTTGCTTCTCTTAGAGGCCTCGCAAGCCAAATTTTGGGGTCCGTTTATATGGGGGCTATACGTAAAAGTGCACCGATATGGCTCATTTGCAATACCATCCGACCTACATCAATAACAACTACTTGTGCCAAGTTTCAAGTCGATAGCTTGTTTCGTTCGGAAGTTAGCGTGATTTCAACAGACGGACGGACGGACGGACGGACGGACATGCTCAGATCGACTCAGAATTTCACCACGACCCAGAATATATATACTTTATGGGGTCTTAGAACAATATTTCGATGTGTTACAAACGGAATGACAAAGTTAATATACCCCCCATCCTATGGTGGTGGGTATAAAAAAGTAGTAGACAAAATAAATTACGATCGAATGCGGTGATCCAAAATTTTACAGCGATCGAAATGTTTCTCGATACGAAACAGAACTCGATGACGAATGCGGTGATTTAGCCCCAGATCGAGTGATATTTAAATGTATGTATTTGGGACAAACCTTTATATATAGCCCCCAACATATTTGACGGATGTGATATGGTATCGAAAATTTAGATCTACAAAGTGGTGCAGGTATAATTAGTCGGCCCCGCCCGACTTTAGACTTTGGTATTTTGACCATTTTTGTCGAAATCAGAAAAACATATATATGGGAGCTATATATAAATCTGAACCGTTTTCAACCAAATTTGGCACGCATAGCTACAATGCTAATTCTACTCCCTGTGCAAAATTTCAACTAAATCGGAGGAAAAAATTGGCCTCTGTGGTCATATGAGTGAAAATTGGTCGAAAGCTATATAAGGGAGCTATATCTATATCTGAACCGATTTCAACCAAATTTAGCACGCGTAGCTACAATGCTAAATCTACACCCTGTGCAAAATTACAATCAAATTGGGCGAAAACTCTGGCTATTAGAACCATATTAGTCCATATCGGGCGAAAGATATATATGGGAGCTATATCTAAATCTGAACCGATTTCAATAAAATTTGGCACACTTGACTATAGTACTAATTGTTCTTCTTGTGCAAAATAACTCTTGCTTCTGGGGCCATATAAGTCCATATCGGGCGAAATATATATATGGGAGCTATATCTAAATCTGAACCGATTTCTTTCAAAATCAATAGGGTTCTATTCTGAGCCAAAACACATACTTGTGCCAAATTTGAAGTCGATTGGACTAAAACTGCGACCTAGACTTTGATTACAAAAATGTGTTCACGGACAGACGGACATGGCTATATCGACTCAGGAGCCCACCCTGAGCATTTTTGCCACAGACACCATGTGCCTATCTCGTCTCCTTCTGGGTGTTGCAAACATATGCACTAACTTATTATACCCTGTTCCACAGTGTGGCGCAGGGTATAAATATGGGAAACATGTACATCTGAAGCAATTTTAAGGAAACTTCGCAAACGTTTCTTTATGATTTATCGCTCGATATATATGTATTAGAAGTTTAGGAAAATTAGAGTCATTTTTACAACTTTTCGACTAAGCAGTGGCGATTTTACAAGGAAAATGTTGGTATTTTGACCATTTTTGTCGAAATCAGAAAAACATATATATGGGAACTATATCTAAATCTGAACCGATTTCAACCAAATTTGGCACGCATAGCTACAATGCTAATTCTACTTCCTGCGCAAAATTTCAACTAAATCGGAGCAAAAAATTGGCCTCTGTGGTCATATGAGTGTAAATCGGGCGAACGATATATATGGGAGCTATATCTAAATCTGAACCGATGTCAATAAAATTTGGCACACTTGACTATACTACTAATTGTACTCCTAGTGCAAAATTTCAACCAAATTGGGGTAAAACTCTGGCTTCTGGGACCGTATTAGTCCATATCGGGCGAAAAATATATATGGGAGCTATATCTAAATCTGAACCGATTTCAATAAAATTTGGTACGCTTAACTATAGTACCCATTGTTCTTCTTGAGCAAAATTTTAAGTAAATCAGGGTAAAACTCTGGCTTCTGGGGCCATATAAGTCCATATCGGGCGAAAGATATATACGGGAGCTATATCTAAATCTGAACCGATTTCTTCCAAAATCAATAGGGTTCTATTCTGAGCCAAAACACATACTTGTGCCAAATTTGAAGTCGATTGGACTAAAACTGCGACCTAGACTTTGATTACAAAAATGTGTTCACGGACAGACGGACATGGTTATATCGACTCAGGAGTCAGAGATGGTCCGAATAGCAATTTTTTGAGATTTCTACTGTCAAAAAGTTGTAAACGTCAAAACGTCATATACCTGTATAAAACGTAAAAAACGTAGTAAATGTCAAAAACACCTACAGGATCCTTATATTTGATTTCAAAGACTATTTTTAATATCCTAAGTTATGGAAAAGTCATATTGATGTATTTTAGAATTTTTTTATAATAATATTTTGAAATTTTTACTCAAAATCAATTTGAACAATTTGCAGGCATATACGTTTGAATGCAACGCGTTTTCTGAAACTGTGAAAATTGTTGTAGTAAAAATAGAATTTAGGTACAACTTGTGGACATGCCAACCGCGTTGATTTAAATTAATTAATAACTCCTCTTTTAATACGGCTATGTGAAATCCAGCTGGCGGTAGTACACTTATATTTACTATTTGTTTATAAGGAAAGGCATTATCGAATAAAGTAAAACATAAATGTTTCGAAAAAATGTATACTGCACAAAAATACTTATATTGCAAAAAACTAAATATTTTACGAAAGTTAGCATTTTTAATTTAAGGGAATTTTTTATAATGAAAAGGCATTCGGAAATACAAAAATTAAAAAAAAGTATGAAATACACGGTTCTTAAACAAGTGTACTGTACAAATTCTTATATTGTCAAAAACTAGGTATTTTCAGAAGGTTTACGACGTTTTTGACGTATGGTAAAATACGTCGTAAATGTATGTCAAATACTTTACAGTTTACGACAGACCATCTCTGCTCAGGGGCCCACCCTGAGCATTTTTGCCAAAGACACCATGTGTCTATCTCGTCTCCTTCTGGGTGTTCCAAACATATGCACTAACTTATAATACCCTGTTCCACAGTGTGGCGCAGGGTATAATAAATTGATCCAATTACAATTTTAATTGATACTATTAATTTCTCTGATTGATTTTAATTCAGTTAAAAAAATTGTTGAATCAATTAAATTTTTAATTTAATTTTTTTATAATTCAATTAAAATATTAAGCCGATAGCCTATGTTATACCACATCAAAGCTGGTTCCATTTGACCGCGATCCCGGGAAATTCGAAAACAATTCCCGCTTTCACGGGAATGGAAAAAGTCCGGGAAAAAGAAAACCCTAAATCCTATATAATACACTTTAGTTCTTGAGGGTCAAATTTCGATCAGATGTCAAATCATGATATCATTAGGAAGCTATTTATAATTGTGTACCAATATTTGCATGGTTATGTTAGAGAGCATATACTAACATCACGTACCGAATTTCAACCGGATCGAATTAAATTTACTGCTCCAAGAGGCTCCAGAGGTCAAATCTGTGGATCAGTTTATATGGGGGCTATATATAATTATTGACCGATATGATCCAATTTGTACATGGTTGTGAATAGGGCTATTCTAATATAAAGTACCGAATTTCAATCGGATGAAATTTGCTCCTCAAAGAGGGTCCGCAAGCAAAATCTTGGGACCTGTTTATATGAGAGCAATATATAATTATCGACTGATATGCACCAATTTTTGCAGGGGTATTAGATGCCATATACTAGCACCACATATCAAATTTTTGCCTGATCGGATAATATTTGCTCCTCTAAGAGGCTCCGCAAGACATATCTGGGAGTCGGTTTATATGGGAGCTATACCTATAAGCCGTCCGATATAGCACATGATTCAATAGTATCTGACATAACATACACCAATAAGAACTACTTGCTAAGTTTCAACTCGATAGCCTGTTTCGTTT
The DNA here is from genome assembly GCF_050003625.1 of Haematobia irritans. Lineage (NCBI taxonomy): Eukaryota > Metazoa > Arthropoda > Insecta > Diptera > Muscidae > Haematobia > Haematobia irritans. Next base: position 17,130 of record NW_027445701.1, read on the forward strand.
GGAAGTTAGCGTAATTTCAACGTACACAGAAAACATATATACGTGATATTAAAGTTTATGCAGCCCTAATTTTAGGATATGCAATTTACACAATATTAAGGACAAATTTCCTTAAAATAGTGAAATTTTAATTAAAGGAGAGTTGATATTCTTTGCTTCAAAAATTATTTTCTTTAAATTTAGGACAAACAAGTATATACGGCCGTAAGTTCGGCCAGGCCGAATCTTATGTACCCTACACCATGGATTGCATAGAAACTTGTACTAAAGACTGTCATCCACAATCGAATTACTTGGGTTGCGGTAACACTTGCCGATGGCAAGGTATCTTAAAACTTCTTAACACCGTCTTCTCAATTGTAAGTTAGTCCATTCGGGATATATATTAAACAATAAAAAGCCGATTAAATACGTATATAATTCAGTTCGACAAAATTTTCTATAGAAATAAAATTTTGACAAAAATTTCTATAGAAATAAAATTTTGACAAAATTTTCTATAGAAATAAAATTTTGACAAAAATTTTCTATAGAAATAAAATCTTGACAATTTTATATAGTAATACAATTTTGACAAAATTTTCTATAGTAATAAAATGTTGACAACATTTTCTATAGTAATAAAATTTTGACAAAATCTCCTATAGAAATAAAAATTTGGTAGATTATTTTTGGGGATCGGTTATATATGACT
>NW_027445702.1:0-17581 GCF_050003625.1 Haematobia irritans
TATATATATATATATATATATATATATATATATATATATATACATATATATATATATATATACATATATATATATATATATATATATATATATATATATATATATATATATATATATATACATATATATATATATATATATATATATATATATATATATATATATATATATATATATATATATATATATATATATATATATATATATATATATATATATATATATATATATATATATATATATATATATATATATATATATATATATATTATAAGACATTTGTTTCTGATCTGCTATTTTAAAATATATAATCATCGTCGTCATCTGTTTCATGATTTTTGCCTTCTGTTGCCACGTTCGTCAAAACTGAAGGCGAATCAAGATCTACCACTGATTGGTTTGGAAGTTAGTGGATTTTTCCTTTTTTGGGCAATTATGATTTACCAGATAGGATTGGATCTTAACTAAGTAGGAACCTATTTAATATGTCTCGATGGCAATCCTCTCGACTACATTTGCGAGAAAAACGTTCTCTGTAGTTCTTAAAATCTTTGTTTCCCAGGAACCCAATTATAAGTTTTACATCATGCGAAAACGTCAGACGTGTTGACGTTTTCGCATTTCAATACACAACACATAACGCACAATAACAAATACTCTTATCATTGTAACACACAGTTGCTAACGATATTTGAAAACATAAGTTATAACAAAAAAACGAAGAAAAAGCGAATAAAAGACAAATACTGGTATTTTTTGCTTGATTTTCACAGTTAATTTAATAAAAATATTTCGCGCAACATTTTATTACGTAATATGAAAGCCTGTAGTTTATTAAAACATCAATATTCTAACGCCCATTCATCCCATTCATATTTAAATATCCAAGAATATTTTGAAAATAGCCAAAATTTAGACATATTTTAAAATATTTATACACATTTTTTGTTTACACAATTATTGTAGAAGAACACTAAAATACCAGAGGTTGAAGATTCCATAGTGAAAATATTATTTTTGGCTTGCGAAATACTATATATTAAGCTCCGAAATATATCGAATTAAAAAAAACACTACTTTTCGCGAATAGCTCAAAAATTGCTTAACTTTAACATAATGCAGCTTGACAAGTAAACAACATATGACATTGAAATTTTCAGTAGTGGTGTAGAATTTTATGTACTTTAATCGGATCTTAAGTATTTTTCAAAAAACAAAAATTTAATTTTTCAATTAATCTCCATTTTTTGCGATTTTGCCCCTCTGTGCGTCGGTTTTATTTAATCCAATGCTTCGCAATTTTCTCTCAATTGATTTGCAAAATGTACTTATCGTTTTGGTAATTTTGTTGGTATGCACTTAATGATTAAGTCATTGGTTAACTCTTATACTGTCGACAGGAAATATTATTTGAGTATTATGCGGTGCAACCCCTGCAAAAGCTCCGAAGAAACCGTTTTGAGTCAATTAGAGACATTCAACGTGAATCGTTAAGCGCACTAAAGCCTACTCCGACAACTGATGTTTGCAGCAGGCACAAGTGCATTGCGACCCGGGCGATTACTTTGAGAGACATGAAATAGGTTTTGCAAGAATATTAAAATAGCAGAAAATATAGTTAAAGTGGTTAAAGTGGCAGCCCGATTAAGTTTCAGGCTCACTTAGACTATTCAGTCCATTGTGATAACAAACAAGTATATACAGCACTAAGTTCGGCCAGGCCTAATCTTTAATACCCACCACCATGAACCAAATATTAAGGTTTCCTTTGAAATTTCAGGAGGGCTTAAGGACTTGAGGACACTTCCCGAAGATAAATTTAAAGACTTCACCTATGAGGACTATACCAGATTCTGGATTTATAAGAACCATTTTGGTTTGAGTTTTACAGGAATCATTAACATCTCTTGTAGGTGTGCAAGAAATTGATAAAATAACGTCTTGATTTGAAATCTTAAATCTGTAGAAGTAAAATCTGGAAATTTTACATTGAGTTTCAAGCAATTTTCATGATCAGTGCGTCTTCTACACCCTCAAGAAGTGAAGTCGGTCTATATGGAGGCATTACCACGTTTTTGTGAGCCTAAAATACACGTTTTTGTGAGCCTAAAATACCAGAATATTTACAATTTCATGCAAATCAGATAAAAACTACGGTTTCTAGAAACCCAAGGAGTTAAATCGGGAGATCGTCCATACTAAAATATGGACCGATACTCACCGTTTTCGGCACACCTCTTTATGGTCCTAAAATACCTCTAGATTTCCAATTTCAGACAAATTGGATAAAAACTACGGTTTCTATAAGCCCAAGACCCCAAATCGGGAGGTCGTTTTATATGGGGACCATACCAAAACATGGACCGATACTCACAATTTTTGGCACACGTATTTGTGGTCCTAAAATACCTCTAGAATTCCAATTTCAGGTATATTTAATAAAAACTGCGGTTTCTATAAGCCCAAGAAGTAAAATCAGGAGATCGGTCTATATGGGGGCTATACCAAAACATTGACCGATACTCATCATTTGTGGCACACCTCTTTATGGTCATAAAATACCTCTAGATTTCAAATTTGGATAAAAACTTCGATTTCTATAAGCCCAAGACCCCAAATCGGGAGGTCGGTTTATATGGGGACTATATCAAAACCTGGACCGATATAGCCCATCTTCGAACTTGACCTGCCTGCAGACAAAAGACGAGCTTGTGCAAAATTTCAGCACGATTGCTTCATTATTGAAGACTGTAGCGTGATTACAACAGACAGACAGACGGACATCGTTATATCGTCTTAGAATTTCTCCCTGATCAAGAATATATATACTTTATATAGTCGGAAATCGATATTTCGATGTGTTACAAACGGAATGACAAACTTATTATACCCCCCTCACCATTCTATGGTGGTGGGTATAAAAATATATAGTTTGTTTTGTCAAAAAAAACATTATTCGCCAACTTACCACAAGGAGTCAATTAAAAGGACGATGAGGTCGTTGATATCGTGACTCTGACTACAAAAAACCGGGTAAATGCCGGTTTGCTCTTGCCCTAAGAAGCTCAACAAAGCAGAATCCAATGGAGGGCGACACGAGCGGCCCAAATTTAAAGAAAGCGATGATCAACAGCCCATATGTTATAACAATAATAAATGTTAAAAAAAAAACTTCTTATATTGAGGCTTGCGTCGGAGGTTCGTGTGAAAATGCTAGAGCAAAAAGTGGACAGAAGACATTCTAGATGCTTCAGGTCGGAAAAATAATTGGACGCAAAGAAATAGGTATAACTTAAAGAGAAGGTGATATATATAGAACCCTTGTGTTCCTATATCGAATATTGACACAATTGACTTTTTAATCCAATTAAATTAAATTATATATCAAATTAAACCTTTAATTTGAAGTTAAACGAATTTGTTCGGAAATAATTAGTTTCAATATACATACATTCATTGGTTCGCCAAGCAAACAAATTAGGAAGGCACAACTTTAAAAGCGCTTCCAAAAATGTCCTCACAGAGATGAACTTTATTTTAACTATACAGGAAGTTTTTTCATTCAATTCAAATGGATAAACCAGAGTAAGAATTATTAAAGTGGTACAAATTATTAACATTTTGTCGAAAAAATATTGAATCCATTCTAGAAAAATTGCAATTTTTTGAAAATATTTGAGGTCAAACGTTCCAGACAAGCGTTAGAATTCATTCATAAAAACCATTAAAAAAATTGGCACAATATCACAAAATGTTTTAAATCACATCCAAAACACTGAATTTGAATCACACCTTAGAAGTTATGCAAATTCAGTGCAAAGGCTGTTACTGTCAAAAGAAATCTGTATACAATGGTGTATAAAAATATGAGTGCAGGATTAAGACGTGTAAAGCGAGAGTGACCGTATTGGCAGATGGAAGGCTAATATGTTATACGAGGGCAGTTCGGAAACTTCTTAGCCTAGCACAAAAAGCGCGGTATAAACAGAAAAAGTTAAGTGTTTTGGAAACTTCCATCTCTGTTATGAACACATTTTAAATTTTGTTTCGATCTGACAACTCCATATAAAAACATGTGTTCCAAAAAGACGCATCCGCAATTTTTTTACAATGGAAAAATTAGAAATGCGTGCTGTCATTAAATGTTTACATAAAAAAGGTTTATCGGGACAAGAAATTCATAATGATATGGTTGTTGTAACAGTTTATTGTGATTTCATCCATTTTTATCTTATACGCTCTGGTACTTCAGCTAGTGGTGAGATCGAGGAACTCTGCGACTAAGGTGGGGTACGTCCAGAGTGATCTGGTGGTAAGTCGGGTTGGTTTAGCAGGGCAAGACAAAAATGACGCGTGTCTTGTGGCCTTGATATCAATCACTGATAAGTAGGAATTGAGGCGGCTGCACTTGCCTGATCTTAATTGGGCTAAAACTACCCTCATCTGCCGTGGGAGATCTCTTTCCTCCGGTGCTATGGGCGGTGGACGGACTCCGAGAAAAGGATTAACCTTGTAGCTTCTCACCGCTTCAACTACAGTATCCTCATGAATCCTGTTCAAACCTGCCTGGTACGCTGCTTGATCTAGAGGCTCTCTTTTGTAACGCTGGATCTCACGCTCTAGATGATGTATATCAACCCTTACGTTCCTGGGTGGAGGTTGTGCATCCATGAGATGGTGGTTTGGATCATTACTGCGATAACAACCCAGGAGATACTGCTTTGACAACATGTAATTGTGTCTACGCACAGGGATGATCTTTGTCTCCACATAAAGGTGATCCAGGGGCGGAGACACCCAGTCGCAGTTCTAAGGGGAGCGTTCTGGCAGGTCTGTATGTTATTCCACTGCGTGTCACTGGTCTGCGGTGTCCACACTGGAGCTGCATAGTTTACCGGCCGGTCAGTGGTAAACTAAATTGCCTTATAAGTAGTTAACAAGGTTTCTTTGTCCGCACCCCATGTACTGCCGGCAAGTGACTTGAGGACCTTGTTTCTACCGCGGAACTTATTACATATTGCAGTGGCATGGGCAGATGACCTGAAAAGGCTGTCGAATGCCGAGTATCTCGGGGTAGTTTACTGTCGGAATTATTTCGCCATCGACTCTAACATTCAACTGCCTACGCACTTCCGCCGTCCATGTAGTAAACAGTGTGGCTGAGGATTTGGTGGCAGATATCCTCAGATTTCTAGCAGTGAAATAACTGGTAAGATCAGCAATGTAGACGTTTAAACGATCGCATATGTCATCAACAATGGGCCCGGTGGCCATGATTGTACACCGTCCGCATATGATACAATCTCGACGCCGTCAGGAGGGGGTGGAATCGAGGACAGGTAGAGGTTAAATAGTGCCGGAGATATCACCCCACCCTGGGGAACTCCCTGTTTAACTCTACGGGGTTTTGACTTCTTGTCCCTGAATTCCACGTACGACTGGCGTCCACACATATAATTCAAAACCCAACGTTTCATTCCTGCCGGTAGGGACGTATTCTCGATGTCCTCGAATAATGTGGCATGGTTCACCGTATCGAATGCTTTCGATAGGTCAAGCGCCACGAGGACCGTCATGTGACACGGCTTGGGCTGATTAAGTCCCCTATTGATATGTGTCGAAATGGCATGTAAGGCTGTCGTCGTATTGTGTACCTTACGGAATCCATGTTGATGGTGGGCAGCTGGAAAATTCTCCACAAGGGGAGGAGTAGTGCCTCAAGTGTCTTGGCTACTGGCGAGAGAAGGGATATCGGTCTGTACGATTCACCTTTACTCGAATCTTTACCTGGCTTCAGTAGTAGAATCACCCTTCCCATCTTCCAGACATCGGGTATAACGAGTGATTCCAGGGACAAATTGAGGAGTCTGGTCAGGTACTCAACTCCCAGTATTCCCAGGTGCTTCAGCATTAGCATTGAAATTCCGTCGGGGCCCAGCGCCTTGGATGGTTTCGCGCTGTTGATGACATTGGTAACTTCGGCTGCGGTAAATTGTGGTGTGTCATCGGCTCGGAGACCACGTATGCGACGAGTGGCTCTCCTTTTCGCTCTATCACTCTCGGGATGCTCGACAAACTGTCGGTTGAAGTATTTGGCGCATCTCTTCGGATCAGTCGCAGTCACGTCGCCAAAGGTGACTGAAATCCCATCATCCCTTGTAGCGGGGTTCGAGAGGGCTCTCATTGTTGACCACAATTTACCTGTTCCTGTGCCTAGGTTACATTGCTTCAGGTGCTCTAACCATGTGTTCCGCTTGTGCTCGTCGACTATCTTACCAATCTCTAGATTCAGTTCCCTTATTCTAGGGTCAGCAGGCTAGAACGACGGCGTTCATCACAATCGTCTGCGATCCCGCCGCTTCAGCTGGGAAGTTAGGCCTCACTTGGGCAATTCGACCAGTTGAAATGCAGCGAGCGGCTGCTGCGTTGATGATGTCCCGGAACACCCTCTGGGCAACGTGAACATGAGAGGGGGACGGGAGCTCACTGAAGCGGCGATCTATATATTCTCTGAAGCCTTCCCAGTTGGCTTTCTTTTGGTATATGAACGTCCGGCGTTCAGAGGTTATGAAATCGGAGTGTCGGTTAATGGTGAGAATTAATGGGGAGGTGGTCTGAACCCAATAAAATGACGGGTTGTCAGGAAACGTCATTTATCAGACCAGGCCAGGCGATGCTAAGGATAAATCTGGCGAACTGCTGCAATCACCCACAATTCTCGTGGGGGCCTCTTCGTTCACCGTGCAAAACGTGGAGTCATCTATCTGCTCTGCCAAAGCTATACCTCTTTGGTCATTACCCAGGAGAGAATGTACCGATCACAATGGCGCAAGCTACAGAGCTCATTTAGCTTTGTCTCTAGGATCGCCGCGACCCTGATCCTCTTCCGATTCATAAAATCGACTATCTCGCTAATCTTACCTCGGAGCCCATTGCAATTAAATTGCAAAAATGATGCAGTTTCCGGAACTGGTACAACAATATTCGGTGTTAGATGCTGCGGCGGAGAATTTTGTTGTGCGGGAGATGTCGAGGGGGTCGCATAGTCTGATGACCCACTGCTGCTATCACTGGCACAGCATCCTGCCACGTAGTCAGTATGACTATACTCCCGCAGCGATGTTAGGCCGGAACAATTCCGGAACTGCACCCATTCCAAGCACCGGTGACACCTCACCGAAAGCGAACGATGGTGAATTTGGTTTCGGCAGACCGAACAGTACCATGGTCCGGGGTTCTGCTCTATCCCGGCTCGGACCAAAAGCAAACGGAGGGATGTACCTCCTCCAACACAAAAAGACGGACGAAACAACATGTACACTGATTTGAAAGCCGCTGGCCGATGAGTTGGACCCATCGGGTCAATCCGGTACAGAGAACCCGCCGCCGTGGGATTGATAATGATACTGATATGGTGAATGTTTTAGGTGAAAATGCTCCTTCATATGCAACAGTAAAAAATTGGGTTGCTGAATTTAAACGTGGTCGTACAAGCATTGAAGATGAACCACGTAGTGGACGTCCAGCAACAACAACAGAAATTGTAGCCAAAGTGCATGATATGGTATTAAATGATCGACGAATAAAAGTGCGTGAAATTGCTAATATCATGGGCATCTCAAATGATCGAGTTCAATTAAATTTGCATGAAGAACTACAGATGAAAAAGCTTTCCGCAAGATGGGTGCCGCATTTGTTAACAGTCGAGCAAAAACGCATAAGAATGAACATTTCTCAAGCTTGTTTGGATCGTTTTAAGCGAAATAAAATGGATTTTAAGCGTCGTTTCGTAACTGTTGATGAGACATGGATCCACCACTATACTCCAGAGACAAAAGAACAATCCAAACAATGGACTGAAGCTGGTGGAAGTGCCCCAAAGAAGGCAAAAACAATTCAATCGGCTGGTAAGGTTATGGCAACGGTTTTTTGGGACTTCAAAGGTATTTTATTGATTGACTATCTGCAAAAGGGTAAATCGATAAATTCAGAGTACTATTGTAACCTTTTGGATCAAATTCGAGAAAAACGTCCTGGCTTACAACACCAGCGCACAGGAGTGTTTTAATAATGGCTAAAACCAACGAATTAAAGTACCACCCACCTTAATCTCCTGATTAAGCGCCCAGTGACTTTTACTTGTTTAACCTCAAATGAAGATGCAATTACAGCTGTAAACCACTACTTTGAAGACCGGAAAAAGAAAAACTACTAAACAATTATTATATCGCCCCCAAATAAGTATGCTTCCATGATGAAGATTTGGACAGGGAAATAAACATAATGGATGTGAAGAAAGCCATCGCAATGCTTAATAAAGCGCCAGGTGAAGACCGCATACCCTATGAATTTTATAAATTTGCTCCAGATGAGTTTCTTAGAGAAAAGGTGGACGAGTAGCAGAAAACGAAAAATGGTATTATATGTTACTGTGACCCTTATGCAACAAAGGAGCAACTCATACACCAGCCAGCACATTCGTTTCCCAGAGGAGGTCGATCCCGTTGCCCTTGTCTAGGTCCGTATTAATAAAAATATATAATCTCATTCAGACAACAAATTTACCCACTCTAATGCACACATTCTTCCAAATAGTGGACAAGATGTTATATCCCAGCCGCCCGCCCTACCATGAGCACTCGAACTCCACAAAATCTTACAGAATGATCCCACAAGTCCGCCCACATCACACCTTACATCCCGCGCTCACCTACCCCTTAAACTTATCTGGCTTTTTCTGTGTCTTATGGAACTTTTGATGAGATTTTCTTTTGCTTCTTTCTCTTATAAAGACTGATTGAAATATTTGCCTGCCAGAAAGATGTAAGCCTCCTGACACCCAGGAGGCAGTTTGTACCTATATGCATAAACATCATGTTCAAAATCCATTTTCCTGCATATCCAAGTTCTTTGACTAACTTACGTCGATTGTATTAGATAGGGGTTTATACACCTTGGGGTATCTAAGTATCCTGTCTCCTAGACACCTCCTAAAAACTCCCTCGGTTCGCCTTCTGATAAAAATATTAAACAAATTTAAATTCTCAATATTTGCTGTTCGAAATTTATATTAACTCACAAAACAAAAACGAACAATTATGCACAAAAAAAAAAAACACTTTTCCAAATTCACTTTATATGTAAACTGCACCACTTTTGAATATAGATATATGCATACGTTAAACACAACAAAAAAAATTGCGAAAAAGCAAAAAAAAGCGTCGCCAAAAAAGTAATGAAAATGTTCTTTTTGGATCCGGAAGTGGTGCAAAATTGACGCAGAAGCGATGAATTTAGCATGGAGGACGGAAGTCCTCCATTTCAACAGCCGTTGCACTGAGTTTGCATCACTTCTTTAGGTGTGATCCGAATTCAATGTTTTGGATATAAATTAAACAATTCTGTGATATTTTGTCAAATAAATAATTTTTAGTTTTTTATATTTTTAATGGATTCTAACGCTTGTCGGAAACGTTTGACCTCAAATATTTTCAAAAATTCACAATTTTTTCAGATTGGATTTAGCACTTTTTTCGACAAAATTTAAATGATTTGTACCATTTTATGAATTCTTACTCTGTTTTTAACCTATTTGAAACAAAAAAAGTTAAAATTACCCATTAAAAGTATGAAAAACACTAAGTTATAAAAAATTGAATTAAAAGAACATCTTGGGTAGTTAAAATAAAGAACATCATTGTGAGTGCATCTTCTGGAAGTGCTTTTAAAGTTGTGCCTTTGGAAGAACTTCCAATTTTTTTTGCTGGGTAATTACGACTACTCTTTACTACGACCATACCTGTCGGGGTTGGCAACGCTACTTTGTGAACACATCCACCCCTGCCAATTAGAAAACGTCAAAAAGTATTCTCCTCGCTGTAGCGTCAACACGCTACTTTCCCTCTTCAAGAATAATTATATTTATTTTTATTTAATTTTTATTTTCAGGTTCCTTGGATTGCTCTGGTGGAATGGCTATGACTAATGGAGAACCCCGTAGTAGAGGCATTCGCCGGACATAGGGTGTTTATATGCCACATGAGTCTCCAGCAGCCACAGACATTTCCCCAGACTATTTCTCAACATAGGTTCGGGGCAAGTCGCGGTAAAACCCAACCACAAAGGAGGCTTCCCTGCCAAGGATGAGTGCCACCAAACAAAAAGGTCATCCCAACGAAAAATGCACAATGTTGCCAAAAAAATAATAACTAATAACTAACCTAACTATTTCCCCCAAAACCAAAAACACAAAACTAATATATTAACCCCCCTTACTAAACAAAACAGCAAAAAAAAGACAAAATATTATTGGACACATTGGCTCATTGTGGGCACTTGACCAACATTCTGCGGGGTCCAAAGCTCTCTCCAGTCCTCCCATCACTAGCATAAATTGGGGACTGGCGAAACATTGTGGCACTGAGGCCGCCACGTAGACGACAAGGCCTCCCTTAAAGTACCCCCCACGCAAAATTCTTTTTCGTATTGGACTTAGCCTCACACGCAACATATAAAGGAAATTAGGTTTCTATTACATCACAATATACTTATCTAGGCATGATCCTGACTCCACACCTAAGCTTCAAACGCATATATATGAGCGTAATAACGCCTACTTGGACAAACTTTTTAAATAAACTAAACATATCTATCAGCACTAAATGGAAGCTATTTCAGGCAGTAAGCAGAGCAATGGATCTGAAGTATGGGGCTACTCAAATTTTGATGAGGTGGATAAGCTGTTATTTGTTTTTTTTTTTTTAAGAAAATTTTAAGGTAACTAAATTGCACGCGATCTTATTCTCTTATGCTGGAGACGTGAGTCCAACGAAACCATATCAATGCTCTTCAATCGCATCTAAAATACTGTCTGAAAAATTAGCTAGACAAGTATTGGAATACCAAAATTTTTGGGCACCAGAAATCAACATCCTGATGATTGAAAACAATTTAATACAAATGAGCACATATTCCACAATTTCAGAATGGAACGATAGTATAAATCTCCTTCTACATAACCTTAACACTGCAATAGAAAAGGCTTCACACTCCGACAGATTTAAAAAAAAAATTAAAACCCAGCATTGGACATACATATCCTACAGATAATTTAACTCAAAGCGAAATGATTTTTAAGGCGAGGACAGATACAATTGAGTTAAACGCAGAACTTTTCGAGTTGGTACTAACACAAATTGCTCGATGTGCAATACGAATGAATCTGAAAATATACAACATTTTCTAGGCCGATGTCCCGCTTTAAGAGAATTCAGACAAATGTTTTTTGTTTCAAGATATTACAATTCAAGAAAACTTTCTCATTAACATTTTAAATGGATTAGTCGTAGACGGGAAGTAACTAGCAATGTTCATTAGAATTTGTATAGAATACAGAGCTCAAAGGAAAAGAGATATGTTTGTACGAATTTATTTCGGCAAAAGCCGGCTATCAATGTAAAGGGTGATACGGTCAAAATTTGGTCAAGGGAAAACGCGTTTAAATCGGTGAAATCGTTTATTTAAAAATCAAATTAAATTTCTTTTTCAAGTTCAATTAGTATAAAATTCAGGAAAAATATTCAGTTAGGCTTTCGCTTTTCCAAATCCGAATTGCCGGGCCTCACGCTTGACACCTGCCATCAGATTTTGTACAGCCACCTTGTCCACCTTCTTCGCCGCAGAAAGCCAGTTTGCCTTGAACTGCTGCTCGTCCTTAGCAGTTTTTTGGCCTTCTTTAGGTTCCGCTTGACAATAGCCCAGTATTTCTCAATTGGGCGGAGCTCTGGCGTGTTGGGAGGGTTCTTGTCCTTGGGAACCACCTGCACGTTGTTGGCGGCGTACCACTCCATGGCCTTTTTACCGTAATGGCAAGATGCCAAATCCGGCCAAAACAGTACGGAACAACCGTGTTTCTGCAGGAAAGGCAGCATACGTTTATTCAAACACTCTTTCACGTAAATTTCTTGGTTGACAGTCCCGGAAGCTATGAAAATGCTGCTTTTCAAGCCACAGGTACAGATGGCTTGCCAAACCAGATATTTCTTTGCGAACTTTGATAGTTTTATGTGCTTGAAAATATCTGCTACCTTTCCCCTTCCTTTTGCCTGTCCCCGAAGCTGCTTGTAGTCGGCTTTGACGTAGGTTTCGTCGTCCATTACCACGCAGTCAAACTTCGTCAGCATCGTCGTGTACAGCCTCCGGGAAGCCGCTGTCGTCTCAGCGGCTTCCGGTTTTCGATTTCCCCCCGATCCAGACTTCCTGGCTGTCGACAAACGTTCCCCAAACACTTTAATTACATTTGTAACGGTTGATTTGGCAACCTTTAGCGATTTTGCCAGCTTTGCGTACGAGTAGCTCGGATTTTCGCGATGCGCGAGCAAAATTTTGATACGCTGCTCTTCTTGCTTGGACGGCATTTTGACAACTGAAGAGTGAATTCCAAAATCAAAATAGGAGCAACATTCTACACACACACACACCTTCAAAATGAGGGGTGTTCAGGTTTTTTAAATGCAGAATTGAAAGAAAAACGTCAAGTTTATATTGACCAAATTTTGACCGTATCACCCTTTAAAACCTTTTTTCGGAAGGTTCAAGTGTGGTTCATTGTTGGGTTTAATGAACTACTTGAATTTATTTTGATAATTGGTTGATAGTTTTGCTGCAAGTAGAGGATGCTGATGAGGAGTGTGGTAATTCCGAAACGTGCGTCCATCCAACCATCTTGCAGTCTATAGCGCTTGGCCCATATAAATTTGACAAACATTCTTTTCCTCTGTTGGTTAAGCTACACTTGTAGTTTAGTCAATGTATGGTTTTAAGCTGAAATCAAAAAAACAACAACAATGATTAAAGAACAAAACCAACAATAACAAAACAAAACGAATGATATAAAATTTTGGCAAAATTTTCTATAGAAATAAAATGTTGACAAAATTTTCTATAGAAATAAAACTTTGACAAAATTTTCTATAGAAATAAAATGTTGACACTCACTTCTGGGGATCCGTTTATACGGGGGCTATATATAATTGTAGACCGATATAGACCAATTTTTGCATGGTTGTTAGAGACCATATACTAACATCATGTACAAAATTTCAGCTTGATCGGATGAAATTTGCTTCTCTTAGAGGCTCCGCAAGCCAAACCTGGGGATCGGTTTATATGGGGGCTATATATAATTATGGACCGATGTGGACCAATTTTTTTATGGTTGTTAGAGATCATATGCTTACACCATGTACCAAATTTCAGCCGGATCTGATGAAATTTGCTTCTCTTACTAGATCCGCAAGCCAAATCAGGGGATCGGTTTATATGGGGGCTATATATAATTATGGGCTGATATGGCCCAATTTTTGCATGATTGTAAGAGACCGTATACTAAAAACACGTATTAAATTTAATCCAGATTGGATGAAATATGCTTCTTTTAGAGGCTACACAAGCCAAATCTGGGGGTCCGTTTATATGGAGCTATACGTAAATGTGGACCGATATGGCACATTTGCAATACCATCCGACCTAAATCAACAACAACTACTTGTGCCAAGTTTCAAGTCGATAGCTTATTTCGTTCGGAAGTTAGCGTGATTTCAACAGACGGACGTACGGACATCCTTAGGTCGACTCAGAATTCCACCACGACCCAGAATATATATATTGTATGGGGTCTTAGAGCAATATTTCGATGTGTTACAAACGGAATGACAAAGATAATATGCCCTCCCCCTCCTATGGTGGAGGGTATACAAATTGTAAGTGAGTACATTAAAGATGAAGCATTCACATCAATTGCAAACAAATTTGGAATCCATCATAGTGTTATTTAGCGAACTATGAGCCGTTTTCGTTATTCAGGCTCACTAGCTCCAATAAATAAAAGTGGTAAGCGAGAAAACCCAGTATACGGGACGATTATTCGAAAATCCGATTAATAAAAAATGATCCCTTTATATCAGCAAGGTCTACAAAAACCCAACTACAACTCGGTCTTTCTACAAGATCAACTCAAACAAGAGCTGTTGAAGGTAGCTTAAAACCCGGATCGAATTTGTAAAGGAGCATCTTAACTGGAGAAAAACCCAGTGGAGACCGGCCCGGCCCTCTAATGAATCGAAGTTCAATCTGAAAATTTCTAGTACGCACACCTAAAGCTGAACGTCTAATTCTCGTTATACTGAAGTTACGGAGCCACCGTGGTGCAATGGTTAGCATGTCCGCCTTGCATACACAGGGTCGTGGGTTCAAACCCAGTTTCGACCAAACACCAAAAAGTTTTTCAACGATAGATTATTCCACTTCAGAAATGCTGGTGACATTTCTGAGTGTTTCAAAGCTTCTCTAAGTGGTTTCACTGCAATGTGGAACGCCGTTCGAACTCGGCTATAAAAAGGAGGTCCCTTGTCATAACATAGTATAGGTCAGCACTCGGTGATAAGAGAGAAGTTCACCACTGTGGTATCACAATGGACTGAATAGTCTACACGCTCACAAAAAATCGCTTCTGTAACATATACTCCCAAACATATTTTGCTTGAAGCATATACATTTCTGGGTATTGCCCAAACATTTATATGTTTGATCTCTTCCAATATATAATATGTTTGAAAGCATATTGGTCTAAACAATATATGTTTGGGTAGTCTAAGTTCCAAACATTTTGTATTTTTGCATCCAAATTCAATAATGTTGTCTTCCAAAAAACAATATATTATTATGTGAACATATAATATGTTTGGAAGCATTTTGCACCCAAAAATATTATATGCTTAAAAAAAATTCTCCCAAACAATATTGTGCTCAAAATTTTATTTATTTATTTATATATTTACAATCATAATGAATTATGAAAATAAACAGGTAATATATGTGCTAACAACATAGGTTTTCGACCTGAATGCTCAAAATTTTGTTTCTGCCCAATTGTATATTCCCCCACATCTTTCTCACTTCCACGAGATTTTTTAGTTCTTAGCACCTTTTTCTGTAATACAAACATTGTAGAAGAAATTATTCAATTGTATGATTTTTTTTATTTTAATTTTACCTTTTGCCGGACGGGGATTCGAACAGCGGACCACACAGTTTGTAAGGATCAAAGAAGTAGCTGATCAATTGCCCAAGGAAAAATAAAATGTTAATTTTGTAATAACAAGCAACAACCACCAACTTAATTCAATATCGCTCCCTGTTAAATAGCGTTCCAAGCTACTAAACACATATATGTTTATAGGCTATTTCTAAATTAATATATGTTTGCATCCAAGCATATTATATTTACAAACATTTTATGTCCCAAACATAATATGTTCTAACATATTAACATATATGTCCCAAACATGTTATGCTAGTTTATGACATTATATGCTTGCACTCAAAAATATTGTGTTTAAAAAATTTGTGTTCCAAACATATAATGTTTATAGCCAAACATATGAAAAACAGTCTTTTTCATCCGTGTAAGTGAGCCGGGGTGCCACTATACCTAACCTAACCTAATCTAACCCACAGTAAAACCATGGAAGGTGAAATGTTTGGTTTGGGGATGCTTCTGGGAGCATGGGATAGGCCCAATACATAAAATAATGCCTTGTTCCTGTATATGGAACGAAAACAAATTCGAAAGAAAGGCATTCACTCGAATTCGAATGCATTTGGTTTTTCCTATATTTGAAACTATTTCGTTTGTATGAGAATACATTGAAAACTGAGTAAATTCATAGAAATGTTAATAATGTTTTTACTTTTTTCTTGACACATATTGTATATGTTCGTTTATTATTCGACAACAAAATATGAAGTTACTTGTCTTTCGAAATAGGAGAACCAAAACCAATTTTCTTGCTTTCGTTCGATATACAGGAACAGGGCATAAGTAGTTGGATCGTTTCGTGTATTTTGCAAATATAATGTTGCCACCACGCAGATCGAGGTAGCCACCTGATAACTATCCAAAAGTGTGTAAAGGAATGCCTGAAGCATAACGATGTTAATGTCTTGAAGTGGCCAGCTCAAGCATCATAGAGATTTTATGGGATACTGTTGATCGTAAAGTTGATCACGATAACTGCAGAAATACACACGAACGCCGAGAAAAAGTGCCTTGGACACTAAAGGAATAAACGTTCAACAATTTAGTTTAGCCATTTTATTAAATTAAGTTAAATTTCTATGTAATATAATAAAATGTACTTCTTTCAGTAAAAAAAATCCTAAACAGAAAGCAGTTAGAAATAGTCCACTAAGGCATGGAATTTTACTGGTAACAAAGCATTCATAAAAATAAACAAAATCCGAACTAAAGCCGAGTTCCTCAAATTTAGTAAAATTTCTTATAAAATAATAGGTATGGCTTCCTTTATTTTAGAAAGCTTATCATATATAAGAATATTACTTAGCATAGCAAAATATTTTAGTTCACTCGCACTGTTGAATGTAGTTGTTTCCCTCCTCATGAATTTCTTATTAATTCACTTTTATACTGTATGCATTTACTTGATAGTTGTAAGATAGATGTCAACTTGAGGTCATTTCATGTTACTCGCCCGACTTGCGAGCTGAACTGTCAAGTCCAGGAGCATGACATGGTCTCTTTTCCATCGAACCATCGAGCCCTCAACAACTCTTACTCTAAGAATACCTCAATAAAATGTAAGTTATGAATGCACAAAGAAATAAGTGAGCGTTATTATTTATCCCAACTAAACGAACATAAGTTCATTACTGGTCCACTGCACTTCATAAGGTAATAAACTGAATAAGAGCTAACTACCATAAGGTAACCACAAACCATAAGGTAATACTTTTCCTGATCACCAATGAATGCGCTCCCCACTTGAGGCAGCTGTTGTAGTTCCCTATATTCGTTATGATAATCATCATGGTCCATTCGAGCCTACTTTGGCACACTGCGAAAATGCGTATTTACACTTGCTATCCATATTTCACAAATGTGCAAAATTTACTCCGGTTCGCTATAAATAAAAAGTTTTATTCGCTACATTCTTCATCGGAGGAAATAAATTTTTCAGAATAATAGAATTTTCGACTACCGTAGTCGGAAGGCCTTCATCTGTATTAAGTGAAAAATATTTACAACAAAATAAATAGTATAACCTCAAATCGTGTTACAGTTTCCTTCGTGAAATAATAATTTATCAGCCAAGTTTTAAAACAAAAGGAAGTTGCCTTCTCATAGCCTCAATGTATGAATTGGATACTTAGCGAAATACATCCATTTCGTCACGTTTTTATACTTCCACACCTACTGCAAAGCTGAATACAGGATTGGAAATGCAGAGCCGCATGGATTACATTTCAAGGTAATCTTTTTATAATTATAAATACAGTACATTCCCATCACAATCATATATATATATTCATCATTTCACTAATGAACCCCATCATTTTACTAATGAACCCATAATAACAAAAGAAAACCCACTGAACAAGTTTGTTCGACAGTTCCCAATGTCCCTTTGTTACGTCATAATTTAGACGATATAATTTTTCTAGATTGGTGCTTTTTATACCCTCCACCATAGGATGGGGGTATATTAACTTTGTCATTCCGTTT